>NW_005295151.1:0-609 GCF_000412655.1 Myotis brandtii
GCCGACGCTCTCTCCACTGAGCCAAACCGGTCTCGGCAAACAATATATATTTTTTTAAAAAGACATTGCCAGGTCCCGACCTCAGGATTGGGACACTTGGATTAGCAGCTTGCGCTGGTCTGCACGTCCACTTCACGTTCAGTCCTCTCTCGTCGGGCTCCTTCCCCTGCCCCTCGGATAATTTCTGGGTTTCCAGCATCTGTGATTGTTGTTTTAGGAGTTGGTGACTTTCCAGGATGTGTTTGTGGACTTCAGCCCGGAGGAACTGACCTCCCTGAGTGCTGCTCAGCGGCGCCTCCACCGGGAGGTGACGCTGGAGAATTACAGGAGCCTGGTGTCCCTAGGTGAGTCCGCCTTCTCCGGGCCACCTGGCCTGGTTCTCCACCCTTGGTTCTGTCCTCCCGTGAGTCACAGTGATTCGCCCCCATGTCAGTGAGTCTCAACCCAGATCAAAGACAATATTTCCATGTCAAGTTCACTGTTACAACTTGGCTAACACTTTTCGAGCAGTTAATATGTGTCAAGCATTAATCTAAGAACTTTCCATGTCTTTTTTTTTGTGAATCTTTATTGTTGAAAGTGGCCCTGGGGCCACTGGAGTTGACACTC
>NW_005295152.1:0-609 GCF_000412655.1 Myotis brandtii
GAATATATCATATACAGGTGGGCAAAAGTAGGCTTACAGTTGTGAGTATGGGAAGCAGTTTATTCTTCTATTATTATGTGTTAATTATTGTATGATTTTCCATATGGACAACTGTAAGCCTACTTCTGCTTCATCCTGCATAACGATCATGCAATTTTTCACTTCTCAAAGCACTTTGTTTAATTTGATCTTCACAGGAAAGGCATTATTTCCCTCTTCCACAAATTCAGAAACAGACATATATAGATTCAGGAAACATGACATTTCAAAGTCAAGACTAGTTCAAATATTTGTGAGACTATCCCAATGCCAGCGTTCTGGGCTTTTACTGGGTGTTCCAGGGTGCTGAGAGAAAGGCTGCAGGGAGGATAGGCTTGTGGGAGAGATTCCCAGTGTCCAGGCCCTTTGCTGGACACGGAGACCTGGGACTGGAGCAGGAGAGGGAAGCTAAATCCCTCCCTCACACAGCAGCTCCTCCTCACTGCCCAGCTCTCTGAGCACTGGAGGCTGAGCGGCAGGATTCAGAGAGATTTTCCAAAGCACAGGAAGCTCAAGGAGGACAAGTGGGGCACGAAAAGCACCATGAAAATTCAACAACCTTCCGGGAAA
>NW_005295153.1:0-609 GCF_000412655.1 Myotis brandtii
GTGTGATCAGGCAACAGATCTTTATTCCATGCAATCATCTCCCAGCTGATTTCCTGCATCCCGCTTTGTTTCTAAGCCATCTTCCTCACTGTTGACAAGGTCATTCATTCTCTCACTTAAAGTCCTTCCATGACTCCCTAGGGTTTTCAGAATAGTATTGTTTCAAATGACATCTAAAGCCTTTCATATTAAAAACACTTCTCCCATAAGAAATAATGATAAAGTGATGCACAACAACCTTCCCAGTGCCCAGGCCACAGCCGCTCTTTAACTGCCCATCTCCAGACACGATAGCCACCAAATCCTAGCTTCGTCACTGAAGGGAGTGACTTTCGGAGAAGACCAAATGCTCTCTGGCCAGGTAACCAGCGGAAGAAAACTATATCCCTCCATATTCTCAGGCCCCTTCATAGTGCAGGGGCCAAATATCACTTCTTCAAGGCTTCTTGGCACTAGTGCTTCACAAGCAAAGGGAGGTTTCCTAATATGACTGATAAGGTCAACGTCCTAAAGTGAGCATCCCCATGTGCATGAACACCTCCAGACAATTGGTTAACAACTGATGCTTGGCTCAGCTGGCGTGGCTCAGTGGTTGAGTGTCAACCTATG
>NW_005295154.1:0-609 GCF_000412655.1 Myotis brandtii
CACACATTTGGTGACTAGAAGTGTCAGAAGTGAAGTGTTCTGAGTGAAAATAAAGGAGACACATAGGAGGACTATTGGGTTTTTCCTATACAGTTACCCTGTTAGCAGGTAGCAGAGAAGGAAGTCAAGGCAAATGTCTGCCTTCAAGTTCCCTCATGGTGGAAGAGATGGCCAGGTATAACCACCCCTGAATCCTACTGAGTCAAAGAAGCCAGGCACTGAGTTTTTCAATCCATCAGTAAACTAAGTTATATCGTTTAGTGCATCACTATGTTTAAAAAACTATCAAGACACACAAGGAGATAATTAGCAAATCAAGGCAGTCTTATGCCTTTGGAGAGGAGACAGGCGTGCAAGGGGAGCTTCTGAGATTCTGGCAAGGCATTCCGTGTGGTGCTGACTGCACGGTGCTGCTTCATAGTCTTCCTTACATAATGTGTGCACTGTTCTTGTTGCATGCACTATTTTACAGGAAAAGGGAACTTGCTCTGACATTTGTAAAGAAAAATTGTAACTATTTTTGGTGGCATGTTTAAAAACATGTGGCATGTACTCCAGGAATAATAAAGGAAGAGAGGTCATATTCATGACTACAATGTTTGCAGATAT
>NW_005295155.1:0-609 GCF_000412655.1 Myotis brandtii
GACCCACAGGTTGAGAACCGCTGTTCTAGAGGAATACTCTGCATGTGTTTGCCACCCACCCAAGGTTTATGGAATACCAATTTTGTGGAAAATGACTAATGATGGGAAATTCCAGTTTCTCTCTTATTTGGGGGGAAAAATACCTTATTTACATTCCTTTTCATTTCATGACTAAGTGAAATAACCTGGTAGTGTCTGGCCCCTCCTAGGTCCAAAATACTGCTTTTTAAAGTGAGATGATGGCAAATTATAGCTGGCAAGAGACTTCAAGTTGACTGGATTTCATCCAGTGGTTTTATAGCTGAGAAAACTGAGGCTCAGAGAGGGGAAGTGGCTTGCAATTGGGGGATCTTCATCTGAACCACAAAACATAGAAAATGACATGGGTGACTGTGTTCGCGGCTCTCCCAGGCATGGCACTTCACATTGTAGAAGGACAGGAGAGAAGTTAATTCCTTACATACAAGGGATGCCTTTGGACATTGGAGCTTAATTTTCTCTCAGAACTAGTTGAAAAAGGTTGGAATGGGTACCAGAGGTGTGGCTAGCCAGACACATTACCCCATCTGAATGCCTCCCACAGTGGGTGAGAGTCACAGCCCAGGGGTT
>NW_005295156.1:0-609 GCF_000412655.1 Myotis brandtii
ATTAAAAATAGTATATGTTAGTTATAACTTTCAATACATGAAATTTTGACTATAACATTTTATGTGTGTTGGATGAATGTTCCTACTTATATGCAACATCTATTTTGCTGCTGATTTTCTGTTGGGAAAACAATCCCCACTCTTACCCTCAGACCATATAGGTCCATAGGTTGATGCCACCCCCAAACGAGGGAGCAGTTAAGTGACCCAGCACTAACCCAGTAGAGCCTCCCTGCTCCCTGTTCTCGGCAACTAGTTTAAGAATGAGAATATGACTAAACCAGGCCACAGATTCTGGGATGTGCAGCACAGTTAGTAGGCAGAGAAGCTACCTGTTTGCAGGTGTACCTATGTAATATCACGGAAGTTTGCAGATAACCAGAGACACCTTGGCAAGAGTGCCAAACACTGGAGTGCAGTGTTATAGGATGAAGCAAGTAGAACCCAATCCTGACATACACGTCAAGTCTCATGTCCAGCCTCATCTCAAATGACTGTATTCATAGATTTCTTTAACTTTTCTTTCTTTGGTTAAACCAGTTTATTTATTTACTTATGTATTTATTTATTTAATTTTAATTGAATTTATTGGGGTGACATTGGTTCACA
>NW_005295157.1:0-609 GCF_000412655.1 Myotis brandtii
TAGCAGAAATAGAGAAGAAAAGGTGAGTGAATTAGAAAGGAACTTTCTGAGCCTAGCTGCATCCCAGGCTGTGGGTCCACGAGCAATAAATTTTCTCTAGTTTGCTGAAGCTCATTCAAGTTAGTTTCTAAAGTCTAAACTGAAAGGGCCTTAACTGATTCAGGAAGAGTCAGAAAATGTTACCCCACACATTGCCACCTCATGGACACTCGGCACCTCCTGGCTTGTCATGAACTGGGAAACTGAAAGGTACTCAGAACTAGGCAAACTAGTATAGAGGCTTCATAGACCTCGTAGGCCTTACTTGTAAGTGGAAAGGACATGGCCTTTCTCTCCAGTCCAACAGCCTCATCTCCCAGGAGAGCAATGCAGAGTCCAGAGGAGTGGGCTGACTTTCCCAGCTCCCACAGGCAGCCTGGGTTGACGCTGGAACCCGAGTTCTCATCCTCCCAGCTGCAAGGCCACGTACAACCCCAAATCTGAATTCCCCCTTACAGTGAGCGTCCCATTCCCACATGCAGCCCCAGGACACTGTCCCAGGCAGAGCTGACTCTCCTCGCCCGGCTGGTCCCGGCCCTGAGTCGCCGCGTTGGGCGCGCACGTGCGCAC
>NW_005295158.1:0-609 GCF_000412655.1 Myotis brandtii
GCCAACGCTCTATCCACTGAGCCAAACCAGCTGGAGCTAAAATAGAAATTTTTAAAATGTTTTTCTGTGGTAGTAGTTTAGCCTCACAAATGAAAGCCTTTTGTGTGGTGCACTTGATTTAATATTATCTCAGTTTTTTTATTTGGAGCCCAGTATATGATAATTTCTTTACAACCCCCAAGAATATATTTATTGTGAATGTTGCTTGCCTTTGGCTTGTGCACTCTCACATCCCAAGGACTTACTAGTAAGAGGTTTCCTTTAGACCTCCATCTGCACTAGTTTATTCTGTGAACCCTGAGCAGTCTTTTGCTTGGTTGTAAAATTTGCCTTATTTAGAGTAAGAGTGTACAGCAGAGGGGTTCCAAGACTGAGTTTTGAAGTCAGAAAATATCCTGGGTTCAATTCCAAGTTCTCTAACTCACAAAGACCTTCTGAGCCCCTGTTTCCATGTTTATAAGTTCAAAATCATGTCTATCAACAACAAAACCCCAAATAATTCAATTAAAAAATGAGCAGATCTGAGTAGACGTTTTCCCAAAGACATATGATAGCCAATAGGTACATGAAAAAGGTATTCAACATCACTAATCAGCAGGGAAATACAAA
>NW_005295159.1:0-609 GCF_000412655.1 Myotis brandtii
CAGTCTGTGCCTCAGGCTCCTAAAGGTCTGAAGGAGCGGCGTCCCTGAGCGCTGGGCATTGGTGATGTCAGCTGATAGATCCCAGGAAAGAGGACGCTCAGCCGTTTTATGAAATCCAGATCACAAAACAGAGGCCAAGGTCACCTGGGTACCTTCAGGGAGGGCGGAGCAGCAGGTTCTGGAAGATCAAAGCACAAATGGTCGGAGGAGGCGGCTGAGGTCAACCTCAGTGCATCCAAGGAACAAACACCAGCTTCCAGGACCCTGGGCCTCAGGGCATGAGTGAGAAAGCAGTCAGGCATATCCCTAAACTCGCCACTGGGAGGCAGCATGGAGCAACAGCATCAGATTAGGATTCTGCCTCATCCTGTGAATTGGGCAGCCCCGTGTCCTGGGCTGGTTGCTTCCTTGGGAAGACACTGAGCCTGTTTCATCATCCGGAAAACACTCTCTTCACAAGGCTGTGGTGGGAGCTAATGCAAAACCCTGAACAACCCAGGAGGTGTGATCAGTACACAGCGCAGACCTGAGAGGAAGACCAGAGGAAGCCCTGCCTTGGGATCCATGTGCCAAGGACCCCACATATCACAGACACGCCACCCATACACA
>NW_005295160.1:0-609 GCF_000412655.1 Myotis brandtii
CATCAATGATGAGAGACAATCATTGGTCAGCTGCCTCTTGCACACAATCTACTGGGGATTGAGCAGGCAACCCAGGGCATGTGCCCAGAATGGAAATCAAACTGGTGACCTCTTGGTGCATGGGAAGATGCCCTACCACACAGCCATACCACCTTGGCCATTGGTTGATCCTTGTATGTGCCCTGACCAGAAACTGAATCCACAGCCTTAGCATATCAGGGCAACACTTTAATCAACAAAACTACTTGACCAGGGACTTACAATCTCTTGATTTAAATTTTCTATGGATTCAGAAAAAAAAAAATAATGTACTGCGAAATGTTGGAAGGATTTTTCACATGGAAATACTGCTGTCCAATGGATTTTTTATCAAAGTCCAAGCACAGGGCAATCGGATAAATTTGAATTTAAGATAAAAGTCAAATATCTTTTAAGAATAAGTATGTCCCATGTTGTATTTGGGAGATAGTTATACTGAAATGCTATTTGTTTTTCATATGAAAATCAAATTCAACTGTTGTCCTATATTTTTGTTTAATCTGGCAACCCTATCAGCCAGCATCCTATGACAATATGACTCACCTGGGCAGCGGGTTTCTCTTCAAACCC
>NW_005295161.1:0-609 GCF_000412655.1 Myotis brandtii
TATTTTATCTGCTCATCACAACATCCCATGAGTTAAGCAGACAGAGCAGATGGTGTTAGAATAACCCTCTAACTCAGAGGGGTTATAAGTGAAAGTCGCACATTTAGCCAACCAAAGCCAAAAGGGATGGTACATTTTCTTTTTCAGTAGCAAAATGGTTTTTCCAATGTACACTCCAACTTATCAGGCCCATGATACACCTTGAATTTCATTTTTAAGAATCAATTCTCATTATTCTCTCTGCAGTATGCTTCCTCACCGCCCCAACAAATATAGATTCCTTGCTTACCATGTGTCTTAGTTCTGGTGATAGGAATACACTATAGTTATGGTGCTTAGGCAAATAATAAGTATGGATATCTGATTATCAAGTTCTTAGCAAATTAGTGGTGATGAGAAAGATTGCCATAAAAACGCATACTACCAATAAAAATTTACTAGAAACAACAAATAAAATTACATGGCAGACAAATATTTATCAGTAAGTATCATAATTTTAGGCAACTTTATAATGCTAGAAAACTTTTATCAATGGCTGTTATATGAAGCCACCAAGAAAACTAATCAATAATCATTTTTTACTTTAAAATTCATGGAAACATAAGAAAA
>NW_005295162.1:0-609 GCF_000412655.1 Myotis brandtii
AGTCCTTTTAACACCATACAAAAGCCCTAAAATGGCAGAACAGAAATTCTCTTGCAAGTGGCTGTGCAAACATAGAACTTACCTAGCATTGAATTCATTTGTTCAATTACAAGGTGACCTTCTTTCTCTCAATGTTTAATTTCTGATGAACCAATATTGTGACTGAGGACACTTTTTCTCTTCTAAACAACAGGTGGATATCACTCTATCTGGGGAACTGGTATGCAAGATAGCTAGGGAGAGTAAGCAAGGAGTCTTCACAGAGCCAAGTGAGGTGACGTTTTAAAAGTGTTTTCTCTGAACCATGCATTCTACATGCAAAGTGACAGAGAAAATGAGATGTTTGCTAAGTTTATCCTCTTAAGGCAGAAATAATCAGACGACTGGAGACTGTTCTATGTGCAGCCAGCACAGGTAATGCTATATTATACTGATGTAAATTAAACAACTCCTTTCTAGGATATATTTTTAAATCTAATATGTTCAGGTAGTGTATGTGTGTATGTGTATATATTTCCTTTTTTCCAGATAGAATTGCAATTTGTTTTAGTTCCTTCAAAAACCCACCTTACGCCCTAGCCAGTTTGGCTCAGTGGATATAGCGTCGGC
>NW_005295163.1:0-609 GCF_000412655.1 Myotis brandtii
GGGTGAAACACTTACTTACATTAAGCAGAAACTCATGTGTGCTGGTTTCAGATCCAAAGGAGATACTCAGTCACTTTAAGTAAGACACAAAACTTGTTTTATCCTTTGTCTTATCCTACTGTTTCAGACAAAGATGTAGAAAAAAAGCAATTAAATGATATCCATCTATAGTGGCAGTAGACATACATTTTTGCCAAATAGGACAGAGGCAGAAAGAATGAGACTGAAGCATAGTTCTGTCATCTATCTGCATGAAACCTTAGCTTTTGAGTGAAGCTATGAAAGAGATCTTTTAAAATAGTTGTGTCTGTGTCAAAGAGGCCAAAAACAGTGCCCTTAAATTTGTTAATTTATGTATTCTATACATAGTTTATATTTTCTTAGCAATTCTTTAAAATAGGGTATTTTCACTTACCAGAAAAACAAACAACACAGAAATGAAGTGGTTTATTGGATGTCACATGTTATTGTGGTCATGAATTTATACAAATGCTTTTCTTTCTATATATTAACATTGATTTTCAAAACAACCCTGTAGGCCTAAATTTTGTAAAATATTTCCATACATATAAACTCTTGAGAAAGAAGACTGTAAGAGACAGTAGAAAT
>NW_005295164.1:0-609 GCF_000412655.1 Myotis brandtii
ACAAAGCCATGGGCTATATTGCTCTGTTTCCCAGTTTCACTTTCCTAAGATAACTGCCTTAGGGCCCCACGCATGGCTGCGTTGGGGCTGAGCCTCGGGCATGGCTCCCAGTCCCCTGCTCTCCAGGCAGCAGGATGAAGGGAACAGGACCTCATGAGGCCTTGCCTGACCAGGAAAGGCGCAAGCTCATCTATATTCTGCACACCATGCCTGTCCCGCCATGTGGCACCAACCATGTGGGCCCCTGCTCTGAGCCAAGGGCTCACATGGCACCAGGAAGCTCGTCAAAGCTCAGAGGACTGGGACCATGGGACAGGACACGTACTGTACCACTGGACGCATTCCAGACCCTCCCAGCTCCTGGCCTGCGCCAGCATGTCCTGGGGCATCGTCGGGAGAAATGCCCTCTGAAACACAGAGAAATCAGAGCCACCGTTAGACACAGCAGACGGCAGGAGACCTGGCTTCCCCTCTCCCGGGCCTCGGGAGCTGTCTGTGCAGAAAGATAACAGCTCTCTGTGAAGCAACAGGGGGAGGCCTGATTCTCCCACACTGGGCATCGGGATCGGGTGAGATGCAGGCAGATGGGGGCTCAAGGACACAGATGGG
>NW_005295165.1:0-610 GCF_000412655.1 Myotis brandtii
AAAATTGAAGCTTTTGTTTTTTTGCGGCCACATGAACGTCAACCTTGTTTATTTGGCCTGTGTTAGCCTTTGGGTCTGACATCTTGCTTCAGAGGCTCCGATAACTTGCCTGTGGCACAGAAGTAGGACTTGAAGCCCATGGTCTTGTGGCCCCACCCCGTCCTCATCACCTGTTTAGGGGAGGTTTCATTTCCTCATCTCTGTCCTGCCCGTGTGAGTTTACACACATGCACACACATAGGTTGTACGGTGGAAAGCACCAGGCTGTGAGCTAAGGGACTTGGAAGGGCAAGTTGTAACCCAGTTTGTGCCACCAACCCACTGTGTGACCTGGGGCAATCCCTCTGCCTGCCTGGGCCTCAGTCTCCCATGTCTGTACAATCAGTGGGGTGGACCAAATAATCACTGCGTCCCTGGTAGCTTGAAAAGGAGTGACCGTGCCTTGGTGGGCACCAATTTAGTGCCAGGCTTTGCACCAAGCCTGGGCACTGTGAGGTGGGCACTGCACATACCCAGCTCACAGGGAGGAAACAGGCTCAGAGAGGTGAGTGCCTTAGCCCGATCACACAGTGACACAGTGGCCAGCCAGGACTCGAACTTGGGTCTGGGT
>NW_005295166.1:0-610 GCF_000412655.1 Myotis brandtii
TTTTTTTTATCAAATGGCATTGGATGAATGTACTAAATTTTGTTTACCTATACACCAGTGGATTAATATATTTCGGTTTTTGCAGCTTCAGTTACTATGAATACAGCAGCTATGAACAACCGCATGTATGCCTTTTTGTAGACATGTATGCCCTTTTGCTTTCCTTTCTCTTGGGGTAGATTCCTATGAGTGGAATTGCTGGGTCATATGGTAAGTTTATGTTTACTGTTTTATGAAACCACCAAACAGTTTTTCAAGTGGCTACACCACTTACCATTCCCACCAGCAGCCCACAGGGTCCCAGCCTTCCCCATCCCTGCCAAGACTAGACGCCACTGTCTTTTCTACGACAGCCATTGCAAGGGTGCGTAGTGGCATCACATGTGGTCTGGTTTGCATTTCTCTGATGGCTAATGATACTGAACATATTTTCACAAACTTGTGAGTCATTTGTATACATTCTTTAGGAAAATATCTATGCAAATCTTTTTGTCCATTTTTAATTGTATTTACCGTCTTCTTATTGAGTTGTGAAGAGTGCTTTATCCATTCTCCCCCACACCATCTGCTTTCTCAAGTTTTCTGAAGGAGTTTGGGAAGGACTGGCATT
>NW_005295167.1:0-610 GCF_000412655.1 Myotis brandtii
CATTTTGCATCTGGCTTCTTTCAGTTAGCATAGTGTTTTCAAAATAAAACATATTGTAGCATGAATCAGTACTTTATCCCTTTCTGTGGCAGAATAATATTCTGTTATGTGAATATATACACTTTGTCTTTCTACTCATCAGTTGATAGACATTTGGTAGTTTCCATTTTGTGGCTGTTATGAATAATGCTGCTATGAGCATTCATATACAAACTTTTGTGTGAAAATGTTTTCATTTCTCTTGGGTATGTATCTAGGAATGGAATGTTTGGGTCATATGTTAACTCTGTGTTTAACCTCTTGAAGAACTGCCAGGCTATTTTCCATAAGGAGCTGTACCATTTATTAGCAGTGTATGAGAGTTTCAATTTCTCCACATCTTCACCAACATTTGATATATTCTATCTATCTTATAGCCATTCTATTGGATGTGAGGTACTATCTCGATGTAGTTTTGATTTGCATTTCCTGAATGACATGATATTAAGCATCTTTTCATGTGTTTATTGACCATTTATATATCTTCTTTGGAAAATGTCTTTCAAATCCTTGCCAATTTTTATCGGAGTTTGTCTTTTTATTGTTAAGTTGCAAGAGCTCTTTATATATT
>NW_005295168.1:0-610 GCF_000412655.1 Myotis brandtii
ACATTTCATGCATTTCCATCTGCCTATGTTGAAGTCAACAGCACATATGCCACCAAACTTTTTAATTGAATATCTTCAAATTATATATCTTTTACAGCAGAAAAACAATGATGGGCTAAATTAGGCAACAAGAGAGAAAGATGAAAGAGGGGGAAGCTATGGAAAACATTTTGACCAAACTAGAAGTATATGGACTTAAACTCACACATACAAGACATTCCCAGATATATTTACATTTATTAGACCTAAGAGCCAATATTTTCATTCTATATATAAGTAACATAGATTAACACAGAGCATTACTTTATGTTGTTATTTAAATGGAAATATTATATTTACAACAAAAAGATTGAAATCACTCCTGGAACCACAAAATTTATAGTACCATATATCTTATAAAAAGGAGAGAGAATCTTTTTTTTTCTCTTTGTACTGTGAATCAGGCATTCACTGAAAACCATAAAATTCAAAGTTCAAAATATGTGATTTTACATGTAAAATCAAAATAATGACTTTAATGTATTTATAGGCAAATAGAAATAGGTTATCAAAAAATGATTTCCAGAAGATGATTTTCCACTAAAAGATAAATATTATCCTAAAATATTTT
>NW_005295169.1:0-610 GCF_000412655.1 Myotis brandtii
CACCTTTTGCTATACCATCTTTCGTCCATGGTTTCATTCTTCGACTTCAATGACTTCAACAGACAAGAGCTTGGAACCATCCTGCCCAGGGGAACACTGGGCATTTTCAGTCCAAAAATCCCGTATCAAAAGGGTGCATTCCAAGTAAAACAATATTTCATAAGAAAGCTGAGAAGTATAGTGCAATTATAAGAGTATATCATCCAAAATGAAGAGAGAGGTGTTGCATCTTCCATAGACTATAGTTGTCTTCAAATAATTTAAGATGACTTAATATGGAAAGTAATTGGGAAAATAACTATATCTACATAGGTTTCTCTAGGTTTAAGGAAAAGTTCATTTTGCAACAGGAGGCAGAATTACATATTTTTTATAGTTGGAGGTCAACATCACCTTTCTGTACATTTCTGTTTTTTGATAATTTACTTGAAAGCAAATCCAATTTAAGAAAAGGGCTGGTCCAGAAAGCAAATGCCTAACTATCAACAATCTTCTGCATCCCTCTTCAAGCTTCCAGTGACCACTGTCCGTAGGAATGCCAACTCTGGTCAGGAGGTGGATGGTTTCTGGCAGTAATTTCAGGCTCAGCAGGAAGGGGAAAAAATGATAC
>NW_005295170.1:0-610 GCF_000412655.1 Myotis brandtii
TCTCTCTCTCTCTCAAGATCAACCTACTTAGGACTTTAATTATATCTGCAAAATCCCTTCTCAACATCACCTACATGAGTGTTTGACTGAATAACCAGGGGACAAGAATCTTGAGCGGCCATATTTAGAATTCTGTCTACCACTTACTCTAACACAATTAAGCAAATGATCTGACCTCTACAAGCCTCGGGTGGTTTAGATATCTTTGATGACTACATCTTCAAAGGGTTTACACACTTATTATAATTTTACAGCACCAGCTAATTAAAAATAAAACAAAATTAAAACTAAAAGCAAACAGTAACCTCTCCGACTGGGTCTACAAGATGTCAAAACATGAATGAAAAAGAGTCAGATTTAATTATTATCAGTTTTACTCATGGCTGTTTGCCTAGCCCATATGACAGTACCTGAATGAAGGAATATATAGCACTAATTAGAGTCTTTTAGTTAACTCTTTATCAAGTGCTTACTGCACAAAATGCATTTGTGCTGAGTTCAGCGAAGAATATGAATATTTATAAGGCTCCATCCTCATCTGTGATAGTTAATTTTATGTGTCAACTTGGCTAGGCTGTGGTGTCTAGTGGTTTGGTCAAACACTAGACTA
>NW_005295171.1:0-610 GCF_000412655.1 Myotis brandtii
TAGTCAGGTATTGCATGTTTTAAAAATTCTTGTGGCTGGTTGAAGATCAATGCTCCAAGATGTTAAATCATTAGAATTACAGAAAGTAAAAAGTGTATGATTAATACACTGCTGATCCCAGCAGGTGGTGAAAAGCGGCTTTCTTATCTCCCTTCCACGGCCATGGCGGATGCTCTGACGCTCCGCTTCGTTCCTACTTAGAAATAAACACCCTACCCCAGCTCCCGGAAGTGCTGTCAGCACTTCGTAGCTGAGGAGCTTCATTGCCTGCATCACTCTTTTCCTTGGTGGGCCCACATCCAATGACTAATCTGTGTAAGACAGGGTTTCTCAACCTTGGCATTACTACCATTTAGACAGGATAATTCTTTATTATAGAGGCCTGTCCTACATTGTAAGTGCATTGTAAGATGTTTATCAGTACTCCTTGCCTTTACCCACTAGATACCAGTAGTATTTACCCTTAGTCATGGTATTCAAAAATGTCTCCAGATATTGCCAAATGTCCTGGGGGGTGGGGGATCACTTCTGGCTGAGAACCACTGACATAAGAATATAAAGGCCACCCACTCATCCTAATTATGGACAGTGCTAACATGTCATTCTTCCA
>NW_005295172.1:0-610 GCF_000412655.1 Myotis brandtii
GGGCCCTGGGCAGCACCTGGGCCCCCAGGCCCCTGTGCGTCCTCCTCCGCCTGAGTCATCGGGCCCCCGCCCAGGTCCCTCAGTGCCTGCGAGCCCTGCTCACACCTGCCTTGGCTGGCGCAACCCACTCACTTGCTCCACCATCCCACTGCAGTCCCACTGTCATTGGGGCCAGCAGTGCATCCACAGCTGCCTATTGCCAGTGCTGCATTGCTGATGTCCGTCATGTTCCGCACTTCCCCCCGGTGGTCAGCTCATGTCATAGCGAGCGGTCGAGCTCTTGGTTGAACTCCCAGTGGAACTCCTGGTCAAGGGAACAATTTGCATAATAGGCTTTTATTATATAGGATATTTTCAATGATTTTTGAGTCCCTAGAAAAGTGCAAATGTTTAGTCAACCTGACAGGAGTATGATAGTAATTTATGTACATCTGGTGAGCTGGGGAGAATATAGTGTTGGTGGGCCATGGAGCTTATACAATTTTGGCCTCACCCTATAAGAAAAAAAAGGATGCAAAATTAAAACAAAAAAAGATGCAAAAGTACAGCAGGTCCTCAAATAATGTTTCATTCACATTGTTTTGTTATAACATTGATGAGATGCCATAGG
>NW_005295173.1:0-610 GCF_000412655.1 Myotis brandtii
TTCAGATTTCCTTAGTTTTTACCTGATGTCCTTGTTTTAGTTTCAGAATCCCATCCAGGATACCATGTTTCATTTAATTGTCATGCTTCCTCAGGCTCCTCTTGACTGTGCAGTTTTTCACACTGTCCTTACTTTTGCTGACCTTGACATGCTCATACATGAATCCTACAAGATATAAATGGATGCCACCAGTACTATGGAGCATCACCTACAGGAGGCGAGGTGCTTTGTTAGGTATTGGAGATGATGAATAAGACGTTAAGATTCTGCCTTCATGGAGCTTACAGACTACTAGAGGAGATGAAAAACAAGCAAGCTTTTGAAAAGTGCTCTGAAAGGAATAAAGAATAGGTTACTATGATTGGGAAAACAAGAAAGGAGTTCATTTTAATAGAGGGGTCAGAGAGAGTCTCTCCAAATATTTTTCTATATTGGATAAAAATTATGACCTACAGATATAATACCCTCAACAAACCCAAACACAAGAAACATGACAAAAATATACATAAAGTCATATCATAATGAAATTCTCTAAAACCAATGACAAAAACATGTTCTAGGACAGAAAAAGACACATTTTGTGCTTGTAAACAAAGAATCATATGATGGT
>NW_005295174.1:0-610 GCF_000412655.1 Myotis brandtii
GTTTCTATCTCCCTCTCTCTTCTTCTCTGAAATCAATATAAATATTAAACAAATAATAATAAAGATCTGCAACTGGAATGTCATTGTTTCTGGCCCTTTAGATGGACATAGCTGTAAGTTATATTTCCACACCGATACTCCAATTCAAGTCCAGTACCACAGGTTGTCTCTTGTTTCATATTTGTTATTTTCCTTCTTTTAAGACTCTGGGTTTCCAAAAGCTTAATATATTTCACCTATTGCTCTAGCATGCACAAACTCATTTCAGAATTACTACACTAACACTATAGTAACAACAAACTTATAAAGAAGAATTCAAGATTTCTTTGTAATAATTTTTGTCCTTAGAATATATAACAAAAATTATGAATATAGAATTGGATTAAAATTTACTTGCATTAATTCTTATTTCAGTGTGGTTGTGTTATCAATTTCATATGCCATTAAGTTCATTTGTTTCTGTGGGCTTAAAATTTTAGAGTATGCCATTTATCATCATATTTGATGTACTTTTCGAACATGTCAAGCTTTACATGCTCAAAAAACTATATGAAAAGGTGTAGTCAGAGAATTCTAATTCCAGCTCACATCCCTTTCATTTAGTTCCTAT
>NW_005295175.1:0-610 GCF_000412655.1 Myotis brandtii
GTAATACTTTCAACAATAAAGATTAAAAATATATATACAAAAAAGAATATAGCATATGATGACCTATTGCCTTCTTGAGCGAAGTGACGTATTTTGAACATTTGTTGCTAATGAAGCTCTCAGTGTACTAATTTGTACGGAAGTGTTTGCAATGTTAGTAGATCAACAAAGAAATAGCCATTGTCATCCAATGTAATGGAAGAAAACAATGTTTATTCATTGGCCTCCATGAGCTAGGGACTATGCTATGCGCTTCCTGCCTTCACATATAGTTTTTAATCCCCCTAATAAAACAGCAGATTCTTGGACCTCAGTGTAGAGAGAAGAATGAGATATTAGGGGGCCTTTGCAAGCTTTTCTGTTTCATCACTGGCATCTCTAGCAGTTGTTATGGGAAATCTCTCCGGAAAGCCAAGCATAACAATCGGTAATGCTTCACACATAATGTGCCTGCTTGCCGATGAGGTTACATCTGCTTCTCACATCCACGCTGAGAAAGGCAAGGCTTGCCGATGCCTGTTGATGCATCTGCGCCTCTCCTTCCACATTCATGATATAAAATCTGAATTTGCGCCAATTTCTCAAAGGCGACTCTGCTCACCAAATACTA
>NW_005295176.1:0-610 GCF_000412655.1 Myotis brandtii
GTCGCGACCCACAGGTTGAGAACCGCTGCTCTAATTAGTCGTGTTTTGTAGCTAACACATCACACATTACCCAGGCATACTGGCTATCTAGTGGTTAGCATTGGCTTAGATTCCCTTTTAGGGACAAATGCTTATGTACAGATGTCCTGTGTCCTGACGTAGCTCTCACGATACGTGTCTGGCTTTGCTGTTATCCAACCTGAGAACCTCTGTTCCTGGCGACCGGAGTCCCATCACACTTGCTGTAAGTAGCAATACACTGGGGCTCGTTCTCCCGTCTTCCTCCCATGCCGCTCCCATGCTGTCTCACTCTATTTTTTCTGCTGGCTCCCAGCTTGGGTGTTGCTCTGCTAATCCTGAAGTTAAATCCTCTCTTTCTGACCTTTCAGCGGTAACCCATGGACTGAGACCTGGCCTCTCACACAGAAGCCAGCGTCCACACGCTTCTCCTGAACACCGCAGGGCAGCAGGATCCCGGGCCGGCCCCGCTCACGGCTCGCTGGCTGCCGACTCGGTGCCGTTCCCTCGGACTCACTCATCGGTCAGTTTATTTGCTCACTGTTCTCTTTGCTGCCCATTATGTTCCACATCCTTTTCCCTGACGTGGGAA
>NW_005295177.1:0-610 GCF_000412655.1 Myotis brandtii
CCCAGAGCCTGGTTCTCACAGGGCTGGGCCCTGGGTTAGGCCTTGAGAGACTGACCCAAGCGTCAGTCCATGGCCCGGTTTGGGGTGAGCTCTCTGTCCTCTCTGAGCCCATGTTTCCTCCTTGCCCATCCTTCTTAAGTTCTAATAAGGAGCATGTTATCGTCGACAGGAGAGCGATCTGGAAAATGCTAAGTGATGGTGCACACAACCGACAAAGGACACGACAGATTCCCCGTCTCAGCCGAAGCAGGTGGGCTCGCAGGACCACCCTGAAGTGTCTGGGTTGAGCGCCTCCGGCTCGGTGCTCAAGAGCAGTGCGTTGAGGCCTGCGTGCAGGAGGAGGCGTGTCTGCGGGGCTGCCCGTGAGGGAGGCCTGGGACAGGGTCCAAGAGGTTCCGGGGCCTCTTCTCAGCACAGCGATCCGCTCCAGCCCGGATCCCAGGGCGCCCGTTGATAACAGAGCTGACAGCTCCACGAGTCCGTCAATATTTGAAGAGGGTGGAGGCCATCGAGCCGGGAGATTATGAGGCCAACCAAGCAGGCGTGACGGTGAGCACCACCTAAAGCATGTCCGGCGGGGAAGCCTGTCCCCAGGGAGCCGCTGAGTGGG
>NW_005295178.1:0-610 GCF_000412655.1 Myotis brandtii
GAAGTACTGGAAAAATAAAATAAGAAAAAGCTGTGAATTCTACAGAGCTGCTCTGTGGAGACCTTCATTTTGGCTGAGGGTTGGGAAGGGTAGATGCAGGGATGCGGGGAGGCCAGGGGAAGGGGTGACAGCAGAATAAACACCCCAGAACCCCAGGTGCTGTCTGGCGACAGTGCCTTCTGTCATGCTTCTGCCTCTCCGAGTTGAAGGATCTATTTGCTTAAAGGTCCATGCCCGAGAAAGTAAATACAGCTGTCCATTTCTGTCAAGTTGAGCCAATCAATCTGGCTTTCCCTCAATGGAGGACCAGGCTGTTTTGCTGGCAGTTGTGAAGCTTTGCTAGTCTCACATCAAGTATTCACATATATCTCCAAAGGCCAAACAGCACCCTTTCGTGGGGTGCGGAAAAGACTAAATCTATCAGAAAGGCTGTGGCAGGATATCCGTAAAGCCAAACTGTTCTTAAATGCCAGAAGGCAAATAAAAAGGCAGATGGGTATGTGCTGCAAAGCAGATCCCAGCATTTCCTGGTCAAGAGGTACTTCAAGGTCAACCTGTCTCCTTCACACTTCCGACAAAGCGGCCTACTCAATCTAACCATAGAAAGAAG
>NW_005295179.1:0-610 GCF_000412655.1 Myotis brandtii
CTGCACACCCGCACATCCGCACATCCCTGAAGGAAGTGCCACTTGTGCTCAGAAAGGTAAAGACGCTTTCCTTTTTGTTTCCAAAATTTTTATTTATTTATATTTTAATTTATATTCAGGGAAATGCATCCCTTTTGCTGTACGCTTCTAGGAGTTTTGACAAATGCGGAGTCATTAACCACCACCACGGTGCAGAGAAGAGTTCCATCACCCCAAAACGTCGCCTCCCTCACGCTGCCCCTTCCTCCTCACCCGCCCCTCCCTCCACGCCCGTCCCTGATATGTAACCTTTGAGGTTGGCTTCTTTCACCTAACATAACACATCTGAGATTCCGCCATCTCGTGTGTATCAATAAGAATGCCTCTTAAAGCTATAACAAGGCAGCTGTGGTGGGTGCTCAGTGCCCAAGCACAGAGCCCATCTGGCAGGGTCTCCAGCTCTGAGCACAGCTCCCAGCTCCCGGCTCCCCTGCAGCCAGCACCCTCCTCCCCATCAATTTCCATCCCATTCCTGCCCCACCTGCCCAGAGCCCGCGTTCCCAGCCCTCCCATTGTAAGGACCGGCTTGTGATCCCAGCTCACATGACCACACTGGGTGCTCCGGAGGCCT
>NW_005295180.1:0-610 GCF_000412655.1 Myotis brandtii
TTTTTTAAAGCTATGCCTACATTGAATAAAATCTTCATGGTTTCTGTTGGTTAGGCTGCTTCAGAGAAAAGACTGGCTTCAGGCTTTTGAGTAAGAATTGGGTATAACTCTAAAGTCTGCACATTAAGATATGTCTACAACTACTATTATACTATTCATTATTTCTGTTTCGCAATTCTTAATGTGCTACATATAAATGAAGTTTAAGAATATATGGCTCTATCCTAGCTGCTACTTGCTAACAAAATTAACATAAACACGCCCTAAAACGTAGAGTGGTTGCCTCCAAACTTACAGAGAACCTTCTACAGCAGCATGTCTCACAATTCCCTGCATGCTGTGCTAGGCACTGTACATATATTATGACATTAACCCTTACCGCAACATTTAGGCAGTCACTGTTTCCTGTCTGAAGACAAGGTTAAATAATTGAGGGTCACAGAAGCAGGATTTGGACTCGGTCTCTCTAACCTCAAAGCTTGTGTTTGTTTTGTGATGCTATATTGTCTCCCAATTCAGTCTAGAATCTAAGACTAAATGCAGAAGGAATTGTAAATTAAAGTCATTTTTAATCATTGTCTTGAATAATAGGAGATTTTTAGAATACAAT
>NW_005295181.1:0-610 GCF_000412655.1 Myotis brandtii
GGCCATCTTGTGATGATGTGAGGGCACGAGGGCCACCAAGGCTTTTATTAGTATAGATATTGATTACTATTGATATTGCAACCTCATATTGGCAGGGACAGTTCATAGCCTCTGCCACATTCTGTTCCTTAGAAGCTAGTTGATAAATCTACTGATTGCTAGATCCATTCTTTTTAGAACACAGCCAGGTTGCCAGGAGAATTTGTTTTGTCTATTTTTGGAAATAGAAGACAAAAGACTCTTTCTGTTGTCACTGGTTGGAACTTATCAAAAAAGTTTTAAGACCAAAGATTTACATTTACTATGATTATATTGGTCTCTTTAAAACTGAAGCCTAATTTATAGTATATTTTGTGTGACAGAACAGATGGATGACAGCTATCATAGGAAGGGACAATCTAAGGGTTGAGCAGTTGCAGCTATTTCTCCAGCACTGGTCAGAAAAGAATCATCCTAGATACACCAGGACTGCTTAATATTTTTTAAATTTTTATTTATTGACTTTAAGGAGAAAGAGAGAGAGAAACATCGACTTATTGTTTCACATACTCATGTATCTATTGGTTGATTCCTGTATGTACCCTGACTGAGGATCGAACCCACAACCTTG
>NW_005295182.1:0-610 GCF_000412655.1 Myotis brandtii
CCGCAAATGCCTGGTTTACAGATCACAAAGACTTACCTCCTGACCAAGGAACATCTGCCAAAAATGTCTCCCCGCCTGCAAGGCAATACATTTACTGCTTGGACTCTGCCTGGAATTCCTCCTCTTTGTTCTCCTTGCCCATAAATACAGCCCCCCTCCCCGCCAAAGCCTCAATGGATTCTCCTGTAGTTTGCTACCACATGCATTTCTCAAATTGCAATTCCGCTGTTATTCCTGAATAAACCCAATTGTTGTTAGTTCAAGCTTGCCTCAGTTTACCTCTTTATTTAGGTTGAACAGGATAATTGACCCCAAAGGAATATATGTTTTCATGATTATAAGTTTGTTATGCTCAATCCAAAAAAAATTAGAAAACAAACTCAATTGAGGATAAAAATAACATAAAAATTAGACTCTCTAGTAATTTCTACTACTAAGATTTTTGTGAATTTCAATATTCATGCATATACATATTTTCATTTCCCCTCTAAGCCTATTTAATTTCTTAATTTTTCTCACCATCAAAAAATCATGAACATAATTCTAATGGATGGACCCTAAGCAGCTAGATGGTCCCTAATATCCACAGAAATGGGTGATTTCCCCCACG
>NW_005295183.1:0-610 GCF_000412655.1 Myotis brandtii
CTTCTCTCCAAGGCTGATCTGACGGGAAAGCAGCCGTCCTTCGTCTGCTGCCTCTACTCTGCTTGGCTAATGCAATGCTGGGAACGATACACCTGGATCAGGGAAGTTCACTTACTCACAGACGCCCTGTGTTGAGACGGATAATAACCAGCTGTTCCCACTCTCTGCAGAGCAATAATCTGGGCAAACGGTTGGTACCTTCTTCTGCTCCTTCAACCATCTGGCCCCTCCCCTCGCTCCCCCCTGCTTCCAGAGCAGGCCCCTTGACAAGGCCGTCCACAGCCGTGTGACACGGCATTGAATTTATTTCACTTTTGGGTGCAGGGCTGGGTTTCCTGAAATGTGTTTTCCCCACCAGGTATTTTGCTGAAGTTCAGTGGCCCTAGTGAGAGGCAGAAATACCCAAACGGCAACCAACTGTCAGAGCTCCATTTCCTGTGCTCTTTCCAACCACAGATGTGTAATGTTTCATTTTAAAAAATCATGATACTTACTCAGGTGAAGAGAGTACCCCAGCCAGTTCCAGTCCAGGTGGGGGGAGTTGGCCTCCTAAGCCTCTCTCCCACCCTCCCCCAGAGGCATCCATTGCAAGGGGAGACCCCAATTTCTT
>NW_005295184.1:0-610 GCF_000412655.1 Myotis brandtii
GAGCTCCAGATCTCCCATTGTCTGTAATATCATAAGCTGGGGGCTCCCTGGCCTTTGAGCTGGGGACAGGGGGGAAAGCCAGACCTTCACATCCCCTGTCTTCCTCCAGTAGTTTCACTCAGATGGGTGATTTTCAATTGGTTCTGTGGCTCATGTTAAATACCAGAGTTCTGAAATGGTTGATTTGAGTAGTTTTGCCTGTATTATTATTGTTTTAGAGAGAAAGTGAGTTCACCTCACTTGTGCCATTTCTGGAGGTGCTAATTATATACTGTTGAACTTGTGAGGGTGTGGGCTGGGCTTGGACTAAATGGTATCTTGCTACCAGCTAAGGAAAAGGATATTGGCTAATTAGAGATGTAAAATAGAGGTTACAAGTGAGTTAGGTACTTAACAAAACAAATTGTTTCAATTAGGCTGTAAATATTTGCTTACAAACTATAGTGATCATCATAAATCTTCTCATTTATTAAGATGGTTTTGTGGTTTTTTGCTTCTGCAAGGTGATAGGAATAGTGGTGGCATGTATGTATATGAATGTGTGTGTGTCTGGGTTTTTGTTTTAATTTGAGAACACTTTATTGGGATAAAATCAACTATTTTCCAAAAC
>NW_005295185.1:0-610 GCF_000412655.1 Myotis brandtii
TTTTTTATTTTTAAATTGCAAATAATATAATATTCAAAAATTTTAAATGAAAAGTAATGTATGTATGTATAAACACAACTGGAGCTTCTGGGTTGGTAGACATATGGAGGTGCTGGGGGAGGGGTGTGCTCAGAAAGGGCATGGAGGCTCCACACTCCTTCCCACCTATCTTGCCCTATCCTTTTATAATAAGTCGGTGATTTAATACACATGGCCAGGGTGACATCATGGCCAGGGTGACCTCGTGGCAGTGGGGTAACAAGTCTGCCATTAGATTAGAAGAAACCTCAAGGAGAAGAGCCTGGAACTCTGAAGGGGAGCTTCTCCCTCACACCTCTCCTGGTCATAGTACGTGGAAGTGTTTCCTGCAGCATCACACCCAGTGGGAGGAGAAGGATGGAGCTTTGGTTCCTGGGCCTCAGGTCACAGGACACTAACACTGTTAAGCAGCTGTGAGAAGTAGATAGCCCTCTAAACCATCTAAAAGTTCTTCTGGGCTGTAGGTTCTTGAAACACAAGCAGCAATCAGAAACTGCAAGGGCTTTTTAAAAGCATATACTGGTATACTGGATATATATGTCTATAATAATAAAAGCATAATATGCTAATT
>NW_005295186.1:0-610 GCF_000412655.1 Myotis brandtii
AAAAAAATTACTGAGATAATATTATCACTTGAAGTATAAAATTCATATGATCACAAAGAAGGAAGCCAATTAATGTGTCTTCTCTAGTTTTTAAAGATAGTCCAGATCACACTTACAAGGAATAACTCCTCTGTAGTAGATTATGCTAGAGTGGTGAACATCTAAGTTGTTTGTTTATTTGTTTTAGTTGTGTTTTTCTTATCAGAATCACTTAAGCCCCTTTAGTAACATTCAGATAAGTGTCCTTCTTTCATTCCATGTGATTTTAATGGAGTTGTAAGTCAGCGCAATCAACAAACACTACTCCAGCCTATATAGGAATTAGCATATAAATCAAATCTGGCAAATAAGAGTCCTGCCTTGATACTGATATACAAATAAGTGGACATAATTTCATTCCAATGTAGTTATTAAAGTAAATTGTATGTTGTGGTTATATGGGCTTGGAGCATAATATGGTCATTCTCACCACTAATGCAGGGACAGTCAGAATTGACAGATGGAGAGGGAAGGGATCCAGATGATATCACTTGAGTCCCTGGAACCAACTCTGCCAGATGATATAGCCACTCCTGTCTTGCATTGTTATGAGAGTCAAAGCATTTTTTTT
>NW_005295187.1:0-610 GCF_000412655.1 Myotis brandtii
CCAATAGCCTGCTCACACTTGTTGAGGAACACCACAGGCTGGCTGGCACAAGGAGACATAAAACCATCCTAACCATTTAAGGAGAAAGAGATGTTTGAAAGGGGAGTTCAGGCTGAATAATCAGATTAGGTGCTTTCTGTGGAAGAACTGAAGATAATGTCCATAAAAATGTAATGAGAACTCTTAAGGATATTTGCTTAAAGAACAAATTTTAAACACATGGGGAACAAACACATCTCTTTTTGTATGAATTACATCTTTCTGCATAATATGTTCTCTCTTCTTCCTTCCTGTTTCCTTCCATCTCAAAGAATTCATCCAGAGTGGTTTAATAGTATCCTTTCTGTTATTGTTATTTAATGTTTATTGAGTAATGGGGCAGGAAACACTTCAATGAACTCTTGACTACAATTATCCATTAGCTTTGATGAAGTGATCTTTTGGAAATAGTTCAATGTTCAGATTGGCAAACATGTTTATGGAATTACTTTCTGAGACAGAAAAACATCAAAAGGATTCATATTTATTCCCAAGAGAAAGGGAACACATTGGTACCTTTAAGAAGTTCTGCAGTCACACCCTTTGAAAGAGTTCTTGATGCCATTCCTAT
>NW_005295188.1:0-610 GCF_000412655.1 Myotis brandtii
GTTTGCCTTTTCCAGAATGTCATACGGTTGGAATCATACAGTATGTAGTCTTGTCAGAATGGCTTCTTTCACTTAGTGATATGCATTTAAGTTTCTCCCATGTCTTTTTATGGCTTGGCAGCTCACTTCTTTTTCAGTGCTGAATAATATCCCATTGTCTTGGATTACTACCGTTTATTATCCATTAGCCTACTGAAGGACATCCTGGTTACTTCCAAGTTTTGGCCGTTGTGAATAAAGCTGCTATAAACATCGGTGTGCAGGTTTTTGTGTTCACCTCAGTTTTCAGCTGGTTGGGGTAAGTACCGAGGAATGCAATTGCTGGACCCTATGCTGAGAGAATATTCAGTTTTCTAAGCAACTGCCAAACTGGCAAACTTCCAAAGTGGCTGCATCACTCATCACTTTGCATTCACACCAGCCATGAACGAGAGTTCCTGCTGTTCCACGTTCCTGTCAGCACTTGGTGTTGCCGTGTTCTGGATTCTGGCCTCCTAACGAGGGTGTAGTGGTCACTCGTTTTAATTTGCATTTTCCTGAGGACATGTAATGCGGAGCGTCTTTCCATGTGCTTATTTGCCATTTGTATGTTTTCCTTGGTGAGCTCTCT
>NW_005295189.1:0-610 GCF_000412655.1 Myotis brandtii
ACACCAGCGCTGTCCCGCAGCCTCCCCTCCAGGACCTTCATCGCCTCTGTCTCTTTGGACAGGGCAAGCTATTTCCTGCCTCTGCGCCTGTCATGCGCCTCGAAACAGCCACGCCTGTCACATGTGGATTCACCCTTCGAGGAGAGGTTTAAACGTAACCACTTCCAGGAACTTTCCAGGCAAATTGAGGGCCCTCCTCCCACATGCCGACCCGGCGTTGAAAATGTTTCCATTAGGGCAGGTATTTCATCACGTCCTCGTCATCTCTGTGTCAGCACCAGGGACGCCCCAACAGCCGCCTGGTGAGTCTGCCCCATGACCTTGAGCATCTCCAAGGCTGGACCAGCTCTCACCCACCTTGTATCCTCAGCCCCGAGCAGAGAATCCAGGCTTTCGGGGCCACCACGACCTCAAATATGGCTGGTCACCGTGGTCTGGGGAAAAGGAGTGTGGCGAGCTGCAGCCTCCCACAGGAAGGACACATCAGTTCTATTTTCTGGCCAAAGGAGGTCGCGTGGCTTTGCTCCACTTCACAGGGGCAGGGAAGCGCCACGCTCACATGCCAAGCGGAGAACTGGGCCCTAGCTGGTTTGGCTCAGTGGATAGAGCG
>NW_005295190.1:0-610 GCF_000412655.1 Myotis brandtii
ATGGATGTTCCACTCTCACATGGATGTTTCTTTCTCTCTCTACCTCTCCCTTTCTCTCTCTCCAAAAATCAATAAAAAATCTTAAGAAAAAAATGTATTGTGCCCACATTCTGTGGCAGTTAATTTCTTTTCACTTTTATGCAATGAAACTCCTTGAAAATACAGCCTCCATTTGTTATCCTTCATTTATTTTTTAAGCCAGTATAATTAGACCCTCTCTAGTACCACTCCAAGGTGGAGAAGCTATTGTCAATATCAGCAGTGACTAACACATTGCTAAATTCACTGGTTTAATTATCAAGACAACTGATCACTTATTCCATCATAAACTCTTTCTTCACCTGGCTTTCCATAAACCAATCTCCTTTGATACTCCTCCTACTACTGCTACTTCATTGCTGCTGCTTCCTTTGCTGGTTTTGCTTTTCCCTCTAACCTGTAATGTTTGGAAAGCCCCAGGACTTAAGTCTCAGACTTTTCTTTACTTACACTTACTGCATAGAGACCTCATTCAATCTTATAGTAGTAAATATTATTTATATTCTTAATATTACTCATAATATAACTCTAAATCAGACCATTCCTCTGAATTCTAGACTTTCATGTACAA
>NW_005295191.1:0-610 GCF_000412655.1 Myotis brandtii
GCCATGCATTAGAGTTGAACTGTGACTGCCTTCTGCTGTGCTGGCGGCTCCCTCACAACCGGTCCAAAGGCAGATGGGCTGAGAGCCAGGAGGAAGCAGTGTAGTTGAGACCAACTTTGGGGATTTCACCATTCTGTTTAGTCCCTCCTCCTTTTCCCAAAGCTTCTTTCCGGGATGTGTCTTCTTCATCTCAGCCATCTCAGCATGCACGGCAGACAAGTGGCACTCGGTCAATGGCTGTGCAATAAATAATGCCCAAGATGTGCACCACGACTTTAGTTGCTATACTTTAAATGGGAAAAATGCGTATTTTACTTTTTAATTGAAAATCTGGAAAATTATATAGAAATCATTTTAGATTTTTGTCTGCTATTCCTTATCCCTTCCCCTCTTCTTCAAGTATAAGACAAAACAATGACCATTTATCAAAGGTTAAATGCTGAGCTACATGTCTTTAGGGATTGCCTTTTTCTTTGAGAAACATGAATCCACTCTAAATTCTATGAGGTTTTTCTTCTGTATTGGGAGCAGAATATCATCCTGAAATTTCTGTTTCGATTTTGATTCTATAGATTGCTCTTATTCACTTATCAAAGGTCATTTGTTAGAG
>NW_005295192.1:0-610 GCF_000412655.1 Myotis brandtii
GGCCCGGCTGGCACGCCCTGTCCTTCCAGCCCAGGGGCAGGTGTCACTTCTGGGAAGCCTCGCTGCCTCCCCGCCCCCTCCGGGTCTGAGCCGCCCGGTCCCGTGTCCCCACAGCTCTGGGCACAGGCGGTGACAAGGATTGGCTTGCTGGTCGCCCCCCCACACGAGGCAGGGAGCAGTCGGCTGCACCCCAGAGCCTGGCCCTGCGCCCAGCACACAGCCAGCATTCAGGCCGCAGGCCCAGGAGGAGGGAGGAGCCGGGGGACGCTGAGGAGGACCTACAGGGCGAGGGGGGCCCGCCTGCCCGGGCGGCTGCAGGGGGAGATGGATCATGCACCCCCGCACCACCAGGGCTCAGTGGCTGCCACGGAAGCCAGACACCTCCAGCCTCAGTTTCCCCACGTGAGGAACAAACACTTGGTTTCTCAGAGGTTGTCCCAGAACTGCCGGCAGACAGAAATCTTCACCTCTGACCAGAACCCCACCCTGGGGATCTGTCCCATGGAGTCAACGTACATTCCAGCCCGGAGAACACAGGACGTGCGTGTGGCTTCAGTAGTGATGGCCAAACACCCGGAACCAGGGGGTGTCATCAAGGGCACACGGACGG
>NW_005295193.1:0-610 GCF_000412655.1 Myotis brandtii
GTTATTTAGAAGCTGCATCCATCGGAATGCAGTGGGAGCTTTGCTTTCCTATAGAAAACTATGCTGGGATGGCTCAGGCTTTCTTGGGGGAGGGGGAACGGCAGGCAGCGACATGAGACTGCCCCACACTTAGTTGGTTTGCATTGCAGGGTCAGTTGTTAAAGATACCAAAGAGCTCTCACTGAAGAATGTGGTGAGGAGCCCCCATGGAGGAGCACAGAAGGCCATGGACCACAGAGGAAGCCTGCAGACAGGCGGCAAAACATGCAGGCCGCCAGGCTCAGAAATGCAGAGGGAATGACTGTTCTACTCGTTGCCTCTCTTCTCAGGGATCCTCAGTTCTGTCACTGGCAGAGTCCTACAGGGCAGCGGTGGAAAGAGACCAACCCACCTCTTATCATCAGGGGACCCAGGCCCTACTCCCTTCTCTATCTCAAAATCGTTGTTCCTCTGCACTCCCCATCTGGGCCCGGGTTTCCGTACCTGTCACAGGATAGAGTTAGGTTTAGGGGCCTGTAGGAGACCATAGATGTGAAAGCACCTTAGAAGCACGGCCAGCCAGGTCACCGGATTAGGATACCCAGGAGGCCCCTGAGGCTAGCCATGGCCC
>NW_005295194.1:0-610 GCF_000412655.1 Myotis brandtii
TGGGTCAGGCTTGTGACCTCACCTGAGCCTCTGTCTCTTCATCTATAAAATGGGGATAATTAACACCTCCCCATCGCCTTTTGTAGGGCGGACAGGAGGCTACCCCAAGCCCTAATAGCTACCTGAGGGCGTTCAGGGAAGACTGAGAATGCCCCGGGAGGAATAATTAATGGTTCTTGTTAGCAACCACAGGCACAACAGCAGCCCCACTGCACACCAGTCACGGGACTGGACTGGGGGAATGTGTGGGGGCACGGGCCTGTCTCTACCTCCCCGGGTGACTTTGGCCAAGTTATTGTCCCTCTCTGGGCCTGTTTTCCCACTTGTGAAGGGGAGGAGGGAGAAAGGGGAGTTCTGAAAAGTTCCTTAGAGTGGATGCCTAAAGATTAGTTTGTGGGGCAGGGGGAGGGAGGCCGCAGAGGAAAGAAAGGAGAGAGAAATCAAACCTCTGAAACCTGACCCACACTTGGAGCCTCAGTTTATCCATCTGTCCAGTGGGATTAATCCAAGGCGCTGCAGGGAGAGGAGGCCTGTGAGGTCCCTGACACTGGTGCCCCTTTCTCTGTTATCTGAGCTCAGGGGTTCTCAGGCCCACACATGAGAATCACCC
>NW_005295195.1:0-610 GCF_000412655.1 Myotis brandtii
ATGGCCATGCGGACCCCACACACAATGGACTAATGGACTGCAGTGAGCCTGATGCTGTACTGCACCCGGCTCCCACATGGAAAGGAAACTCTGGACAATGGCTCTGATTTTAGCTCCACTGAAACCCCAGCGACACTTCTTCTATGATTGGATTAAGGAAAATGGGACTTTGGAAACCCAGGGGTGTAATTCCACACAAATAACGCTTTCTACTATATCACACCCTCCTGTGCGAGTCTCAGAAAATTCCTTTTCTCAGGAGATAGCAAGAAATCCATCCCCAGAAGCAATTGGCGGAGACAAGCCACACCCTTCTCTGGGGACATAGGGAATGGCATCTTAATGAGTGGCTTCATGTAGTAGAGAAATTAAAGCCAACCTTTGTAGTGGGGCCCAATTTCTGACTCTAATAGTCATGGGCATGCAGTCAAGGTTAGTGGAAGATCCCTCCTCCTGGCTTCTTATTTTCAGTGAGATGTAGTTTAGGGGTCTAGGCTTAAACAAGCCATTGAGAATGTCTTAATTGAGCCTATTTTTACTTAAAGGAATGATTTCTCCTAAAGGCCAAGTATTTGTTTATATTCATTAATTTCCAATGCTGCTATGACTT
>NW_005295196.1:0-610 GCF_000412655.1 Myotis brandtii
GGCCGCCTGTCCGCTCACCTTGATAACTTGGTCGTCTTCCTCCTCGGTGATCTCTTCGGGGTCCAGAGGACCCACCTCTTCAGACCTCTGCTGTTCGCCCAGCGATTTCTTTTGCTCCTTGTTCCGCTCCTTTTCCTAGGGGCAGAGCACAAATGGCACAAAACCCGCCCTCCCTCTCCTCCCCAGATGGCCCTCGCCTGCTTCTGCCCAGGGTGCCAATGGCCCCAGCTCCCTCAGGCCACAGCCCCCTTCTCCCGTGCCTTCTGCACGAGTCGCAGACACCGTGGCCCAACACTGGCCCTCGAGTTGCCCACCAGCAGGTCAACTTGCAGAGGAATCTGGTCCTTTGAAGTTCAAACATTGCACTCAGATTGTTCCTGTTAATTAAGTTAAAATGCTGAAAATAATGGCTGCCCTGCATGCATATTAAGTGTGAAAATGTGTTTTTCTTAGCAGAGAACCTATAAAAAAGGTGGAAGACAGCCTAGCCTGTAGGGCGCCAGGGGGGCCAAAGCTGGAGTCCCTGGGAGGGGATTTATAAGAGGGAAGACAGGAAGATGACTTATGGAGGAGGGAGCTTGCAGCTTCTTCATACAAACCCCGGAGCCGG
>NW_005295197.1:0-610 GCF_000412655.1 Myotis brandtii
GGCACAATGCCCTGTGCGTCACCCCGTGTTACTCCTGGGGCCGCTCCCAAAGAGCCCCATCCTCCCTGATGCCCAGAGTAATGTGGAGATGGCATGTCACAAGGGTGCATGGGGACAGCATTGACCGCTGCCTGGGACCAGCTATTTAATTCGTAGATCCAAGCATAAAAGGGAAATATGGAGACCCTTACTCAAACACTTTTAAGAACATAGTGGCAGGTGAACATTAATCCAAGCGTGGGCCCTTCTGAGCTCAGGCCCTGTGCATCTTCACAGACTGTGTGCATGAAGCGGGCCCACCCCCGGCCACAGGAGCAGGTTGTGCTGAGCCTGAAGCACCATAAGTCTGCACACTCCCCAGAAGCCCTCCCTCGCTGACACTTCACGCTTTCCCCGAGCTCCTCCCCACAGCTACATTTGTGCACAGCCTATTAATTCTACATATGCCCAATTAACACCTTCTGTCTTGGGGAAGGGAGGTGAGTCCTGTGGGTATAGTGAAGCCACAGGAGGCCTCTAGGCACAGATCTGAGTAATGTCTCCCACACTCTGAGCCACACCGGTTTGGGTTTCTTCTCCTCATTGATTCCTCTTTATATTCCCCTCTCTT
>NW_005295198.1:0-610 GCF_000412655.1 Myotis brandtii
CTTGAAAAATGTATAAGGAGAAAATATTTGAGAATATGAAAACTAAAAATTGTTAAAAACATTTTTAAGAGCTGTAAATTACCTAGCATGTATCTAAAATATTCTAATTTTGTGCATCTAATTTATTTTTGGTTGATATATATACTGAATAATTGCTACACTTGTGTTTTAATGTAACCTCCTAAAAGTATTCTCCCAACACAACAGAATAGATTGTGGTCAGCAAATTCATCATGTATACTTCCTCCAGGGCAGAAACAATATTCTTCTGTATATTTTAGTGCTTTGCCCATCATAGGCATTTAGTATGCATTTGAATCACTGAAAACTACAAATTGTCAGCTAGCCACTTTGCTCAAGTTTTATTGAAACATTTTTTTAAGTAATAGAACTACATTTAAGCCCCACCAATTCATATGTCTAGTTCTTTAGCTTAACTGGGATTATTCTGTTTTGCCCTTCATCAAAACATTGTGTTTTCCTTCTCTAATTGTTATTTATTTAAGAGTACTGCAGTCTATGGAGGAAGAGGAGCAAGAGTCTTGAACATTTTTCCCATTGAATCAGATTTGCATTTATCTAGTTTATTTGGTTTTTACGAGTGTATAAT
>NW_005295199.1:0-610 GCF_000412655.1 Myotis brandtii
CCTTCCTGCAGTTCTGCCAGGTACGCAGAACCCCACTTTACCCCCATTTTGCAGGCGAGAGAAAGGCTCAGAGAGGCTAACTAACTCGCCCAAAGTCACACAGGTAGAAAGAGGCACAGCCTGGTTCACACTCAGGACTGTCTGTCTGCAGAGCTGGTGGTGTGATTTCACTGATTTTTCTCCAGAATAAAATCCATCTCCCCTACCCTCACCCCTGTTTCTTCTCAGGCTTCATCTTAGGAGGGAACCACTGGGCTATTCCACACTTGGGAAAGGCAGGGGTGTGACGAGGGTAAGGTGAGGCGGCGGAGGGGCAGCGTGGTGGGGTGGGTGACTCACTCCTTCAACAGGACGACATCGGCGAGCACACTGAACATCTGGTAGAGCCCAGAAGCCTCGTTCACGCGCCGGAGGACGGAGCTGGTCAGCTGTGTGATGGGGTGCTCGGTGGCGGGCCAGGCGACACCGTGGTGGCGATGCTCCAGCAGCCGGTGAACAGCACGCACTGAAATGGCCAGAGGGAGGGAGGGCATGCTGCACTTAAGGATTTATCTTTTGCCTGGCCGATGTGGCTCAGTGATTGAGCGTGGGCCTATCAACCAGGAGGTCA
>NW_005295200.1:0-610 GCF_000412655.1 Myotis brandtii
TTTTTTCTCACATTAAATATACCTCAGAGGGACTGCTTTTGCTGGATCCATCCACTGTCACAAAATGACTGAGCATTAAAACTCCCACCTGCTGTGGAACAGCATGCTCCCAAGTGCCACTGCCAGAGTTAAAAAAATAAAAATACACAGTGGCATTGAATTGCACCAAGGGGGCCCTTCCTCTTGGCATCGCCTCTTAGAACCTGTGAGGAGATCTGGGTTTAAACCCTCCTTAGGAAGACAAATGGAACACCAGGAGTTTTTAATTTCAATGTAATCAATTTGATCTTGGTGTTATGGAGATTAATATAATATATTTTATAATTTAGGAATGCATCTTAATTATTAACTGTTATGATATGGACTCTAGCAACATTTTGTGCTGTATGAAACTCCACTATTTCTTTATTATGCAAAAATATTTCTTATACTGTAGAGCAATTGGGGAAATTTAGAAATAACTTTGTTTTTCAGTAACAAATAAGGCAGCTTGAGCTTAGACAATGGACACAACAGATATGTGATGACAACAGCTGCTTATTTTATTTGGTTTTGTTTTTCTTGAGTTTAGTTTGTAGGACCACATCTCTTGTTAATAATTGACATCTCA
>NW_005295201.1:0-610 GCF_000412655.1 Myotis brandtii
ATCTTACCCTCTTTGTCTCCCCAATATGGGTTTTTTTGGTTCCCTTTGCAAGTTCTTAAAGGGCCCTATGTTAAGGAAGCCTGTAGGGGTATCATCCGAATAGCATTATGTACACTTGCTAAAGCAACTTGAATATGATGCCGGGAATATCTCAGAGTAGTTTGAAGAACCAAGGAAAAGTACCCAGGAATCACTGTTTCTGCTGGGTTCACTTCGGGAAAAATGTTAGATGACATTTTCATGTTTTTTCTTAATCGTTGGTTACGAGAATGAGCGGAAGAGCTCATCAAGGGAGGACTCGATCTCACTTGGCTGAGAGGGTGGTGTGGGTTGACCTGTGGAGGGCTGTGGAGCAGGTGCAACCGGCTGTGGATCTAAACAGGGCGTTAGGTCAACGTGGCCTTGTGGTGCACATGTTGAGACGTACGACGACAGGCTGTGTCAACTTATCTGCCTCTTAATGTCAACTATCTCTTCCCGAATATCCTTTAGGTCCCTCAAGACATGGTCAATCATTTCTTTGATGACCTGGAGTTGGGGAGCAGATGATTCCAAAGGTTTCTTCAGCACGTGGATCAGCTGGAGAAGCGCGGTTCTAATGCTGCAGCCT
>NW_005295202.1:0-610 GCF_000412655.1 Myotis brandtii
ATTAGCCTTTTATTATATAGGATTAAGAGAAGACCTATAAACAAATAATTTCAGTACCATGGGTTAGGGACTTGGATACCAACACATACAACATGCTTATCCAGTTAGCCTGCAGCCAGGGGAAGGCAGGGGATCTGCAGAGCTGTGATTCCTCCATGGAAAACGTCTCCCTGCAGCAAATGCACAGAGAGAACACTTTAGCTTATCAAATTCAGGGAAGAGGGTTCTCCCTTCCAGCCTTTAGGAAGGAGCAGGAGTTCTCCCATTCATTGCAGAAGACTCCGGCCCTGGTTCTGCTGTGTCACTTTCTATGACCTGGATTCCTCATTCATAAAATAAGACTGAAGTCTTTGCCTTATCTATCTCCAGAACAAGAAAATGAAATACCATCATAGCATTCCGGAAAGAGGTAACAGAAATTGCCTTTGTCGGGTGAGATCCTCTGGACTTGGCCCTCCTCTTAGATCCATACAGGACCACATTTACAGCATCCCACACAGGTAACTTCAGTTAAAAACCCCTAGGACAGAAGGCTCTGGAACCCTTTCATAGAGGGCGGGTGGCACTGTGTGTGGGAGCACATCAGCCCTGGAGTCAGAGGTCCAGTTTC
>NW_005295203.1:0-610 GCF_000412655.1 Myotis brandtii
GGTACCGCCAAAGCATCTGGCTAGTGCCTGGGCCAGGGTAACTTAGGGAAGCAACAAATGTTCAGGATGAGACCAGGCTGAGCCATCCTGGGATACAAGGGGCAGAGGTGACCTCCCTCTGCTACTCAGTTCTCACCTGGTCCCTTAACTCCCATCCCTACCTCTCACTCCAACACTCCATCCTCCACTCAGCAGGCAGAGGGAACATTTCAAAACACACTGTATCCTGTCCCTGTTCTGCTTCGTGTCTTCTGTGGCTGCTTTTGCCCCCAGGGAAATGAATGGATGGATAGATGAATGAATTAATGAATGAATTAATTGCACTTGTCAGCTCGATTCACACATGGAGCCAGAGAAGTCTCTCTAGAGCTTGAATCAGAATATTAGGTCACTGGGTCCTGCCTCTCTTCCACAGGTCTCCAGTGCTCTTAATAAAGTCCACATTCTCCACATGGCCCAAGCCCCTGCCCTGCCCTCAACTCCTCCCTCTCCCCCTTGCTCACTTTGCTGCCGCCACATGGGCCTCACTCTTTCTCCAACATGCCAGCATGGTCCAGCCCCAGGGCCTTTGCACTGGCTGTGTCAGTTGCCTGACACACTGTTTCCCAAA
>NW_005295204.1:0-610 GCF_000412655.1 Myotis brandtii
TGTGGGTGATGTGAAAGGAAAAGCTGGTCGACACGCTTCAGCCTTTCAGTTGCAGCTAAACTTCGAGGGACTCAGCTTCCAAAACAAATGGGGAAATGCATATACCATAACACATATTGCTAAAACGCCTGCTAATTGAAAAAGAAAACACTTAAAGAAATGTTTTAAAAACCAGTGTCTTTTTGTAGGTAACATCGTATATCGCAAAGGTCCCCCTGGACAAGGTGGACCTCCAGGCCACATGGGGCCTCCAGGAATCCCAGGTGTCGATGGGCGCAAAGGTTGGTTCAATCAGTGGGGTTGTTCTATTACCATTCTCATCACCATCACTATCACTGCTTTTTTCTCCCTGAGGCAACAATGATCCCAAACAGCAGGCAGTCAGAGATGGCTTCTTTTCCAAAGGAACTAGCTAAAAGTATTCCTTTATCTGTAAAGCAGCCATTTATTTAGTAACCATGCAATAAATCATTGGCTATTCCTAGAATGTGAGTTTTATCCTGCACTGAAAGAGGGAAACATGGGCATAGTAGCTATTTTACACTAAACGGGAGTTTCTGTCGAAGAGCACCTAGAAGCTCAGAGGGATAAAATAAGCAGATGTAATAGA
>NW_005295205.1:0-610 GCF_000412655.1 Myotis brandtii
CCAGTGTGGGGTTTGTTGGGGAGAGGGGGCAAGCTAGAGATCATAAGCAGGCCGTGTTGGAGGAATACTGTAGGTTAAGGGGCATGCCAGCCTGAGGTAACCCAGCAGGGAGGAAGCTTGGAGAAGAATACTTCTGATCTCATTCACTTCCCTCCCTGTGTTGTTCTGATGGTGCCCTCCTTGGCTGAAGCCAGAGGGGAGACGTAGCCTGAACTTTCAGTCCACAGAGGTCAGTGTCCCTGATGGAGAGCAGGGTTAGACCTGGAGAGGCACACGCAAGATGTCCAGTGGGCAAGTTACCCAAACCTCCTTTCCTTTCAGCTCCTTTTCAGGTCAGTACCTTAGAAGCTGTGGAAGGCTGTCCACTGCTGACTAATCATTCCCACCACAGTTAATGTTTACTGTCCTTTGGCCACTGCACCTAGGAACCAGGTGTGTCAGTCCAGGGCATGCGCCCCAGCACCAAGGAGATGTTGTCAGTAGCTCCCCTGGCCAGAGGGAAGTAGGTTCTTTTTTAATGTGAGGGGATATCAAGGCTAATCATTCATCAAGTTGTTCCTGTTACTTTCCTTTTTTTTCTTTATTTACATTTTTATTGAATTTATGGGGG
>NW_005295206.1:0-610 GCF_000412655.1 Myotis brandtii
AGGACATTTGTGTCTATGTTTAAGAGAGATTCTGGTTTGTATTAGAGTAACACTGGCCTCACAGAATGTGTTAGGAAGCATTTTTCTGCTTCTGTTTTCTGAAGGAGATTACAGAGATTGGTATTAATTTTCCCCTGAGGTATTTGGCAAAATGTATTATGCAAGCATGTGGGCCTGGTCCTTTTTTGAAGATTATTAATTATTAAGTCACAGCTTAGGCACTATCTGGAGGATGGCACTGTATAAGGCTGGGGTGCTATTATTCAAGACATTCTGTATCCTTTGAACCAATGACTTGCATATGCTACAGTCCTGAGAAACTAGAAGAGTCCAGAACACAGGTGGCAAGGAGGTTGAAATGAAGCTCTCTGTGTCTAGGCAAGTTACCCCCTTGAAGACAATGTAATTCTTGTCCCCAGGTTTTGGGGTTCTAGAGGATTAAAATTCTGATCTTCAAGATAGTACATTTCCATCAGGGCCTTAGTAAAATTCTGAAGAACTTAGAGCTACATTTTTCACCCTTTAATTTGGGGTTCTTCATACTGAGAGATAAGCAAGCAAAAAAAGTAGTTACCGTAGTGGTGGTGGGGATTGAACATGATCATCACGA
>NW_005295207.1:0-610 GCF_000412655.1 Myotis brandtii
TATTTTTTTATTATAAAAGTAATGTATGTACATTGCAAAATTTTAGAAAATATTTAAACTTGGAATGATAGCTAAAAATTTTATGAATTATATAAGCAGGTTTTTTTTTTACTGAAAGTAACTAGTGTACCAATGCTAAAATAGAAACTAAACTCAATATGTCACAAAAATGGAAAGGTTAATAGAACCTTTACATAGGTCCTTTGAAGAAAGATGATTCAATATTAGTATAACTTTAGTAAATAAATCAGCTATGTCTGGGGAATTTTGAGGAATCTTTTTCAACATTTAAACATAAAGCTAAGAAAAATATACATTAAAAATAAATAAGTCATGCCCATCTCATTTTAAAATAATTTAATACCATGTAATGTGTATAACTTCTGCTACAACTGAAGACGTATAATATATGTAATCTATGCTTCACCAAGTGTTTCATAACTGTTTTATCTAGGGCCCCAAAGGAGATCCAGGATTTTCCCCAGGTCAGGCTACTTCTGGACAAAAGGTAATTATTTGTTCCTGAAATAAAATCATGGTGATATATGGCAAGCATTTAAAAATTGTCTTATCTTATTAATCCTTTTTTGAGACTTTGCTTGTTATCAGA
>NW_005295208.1:0-610 GCF_000412655.1 Myotis brandtii
ATAACAACATTTCCAGGTAGGGAGTATCAACAATTTACAGATGTCAAAATGAGGTTGGCCAATGACCACAGTGTTGGAACCAGGATCTGAACTAGATCCATCTGGTTGTAAAACCCATAATCTTTACACAGATCACATTCTGTTTAACAGGCTCTGGTGTCCACATATATATAGGAAAGATGAGTCATATTGCCCTAACCAGTTTGGCTCAGTGGTTAAAGCATTGGCCTGCAGACGGAAGGGTCATGGAGCAAACCTGGTATGCTCCAAGAAATAGAAACATATCTCAGAAACCTTCAGTTCGACTTCTAATTCTAAGAAAAGGAATTTACCTTAGCAATTAGTGAACACAGGAATATTCAATATAGCGCTGCCAGCGTTGCAAATGCTGCAAAGTATAGAGAGAGCCTGATTCACATCAGCTTTGATTATGCTTCCCATTGATCATTCCCAAAAGACAGCAATAAAGGGAGGAGCCAGGAGCATGTTGACTGTGGTTGGAGCAATGAAGTAATCCTGACTTATTTTAATGAAAACTTGTTACTGACAAAGGTAATCTTAAGGTTTGCCGTTGTTACTTATGTCTGTCTGAAATGCTGATTGGTTCATG
>NW_005295209.1:0-610 GCF_000412655.1 Myotis brandtii
CTACCCAAGCACCACAAAGATACAGCCTCTTGTAGTTTTCACTTACTTCTTAGGTATAATCTCATTTTAACAAGTATCATTTTAGCTTAGGATTTTGTTTAACAAAGTACTTCCATGCCCTGCCAGGTGGACCATGATACTTGGTGAATCGGCCTCAGTCAAGTCTATTAAACAAGCAAAACAAAATCTCATAGAACAGATGTATCCACAAGGCAGTGCCAGATAGCTGTCAAACCATTTACCAACTCATTGTTTTGGTTACATTCTTGTGCCTCCTTCTCTGACTGTAGTTGTTTGCTGGGGTTTCAGTAGGGGATGGATGGAAATGTCACTAGGACTGAGCAAGGAGTAGAGGTGGAGCTGAGCTTCAATAACGCGTAGGACTCACAGGTTTCCCCCAGTCTGTCTGACGCCACTTCCTTGTTTATTTCTTGTTCACATCAACACATTTTACCACGTCCGCTATTAGTGAAACAGTGTATAGACTGGCTTTAAATAACCAAGCAATAATTCAGTGTTATTATTACATTAGTAAATTAGAATAACACAGCTTCTCAACTGTACAGTGTCCAGATGCTATTCAGAACTACCTGCCTAACACTTTAAACTT
>NW_005295210.1:0-610 GCF_000412655.1 Myotis brandtii
GAAAACAACAGAGTGGGTACTGTGGTCACCTCTAACTACTCTTCACTTCCAGTTTCTCTCCCAGTAACTCTCTGAGAGCACAAAGTCTCAAAATTTTAAACTCTCTTTCCTCTCCAACATCTGCACACAATAACCACCCACACACATCCAGAGTGTTTTAGTCAACTACAAAGTAAAGAAAATATTGGTGAGAGGCATCTCCTTGAGGCAGAGCCCTCTGGTGTCACCGTCGGGCCGAGCCCCTATGGGTCAGAGTTTCACTATGGCTGGAGAAGGACATTCCTTTCTCAACTCTGAGTTTCATTTAAAATCCTAGATCACAGATTGCAATTTGTGTCCAAACTCTTTTAATGTTATCATGAATTCAGTCCATTTAACTTTTGCCTAGGTAGCCACAGCAGCTGTTGCAAAGTGGAGTCCAAAGTTCATATTGAAATTTTATTTGGATGATTTTATAAGCAGCAACTTGGGCCCTGTACTTAGGACCTCTCCTCAGAGTTTTCATAGTATGTAAATCTTTACCTTTGCTGAAGAAATCCTCACTAAACAAGTGTTTTGTCAGTTTCCACAGACTCAAAATATCCTATATAATAAAAGCCTAATATGCTAA
>NW_005295211.1:0-610 GCF_000412655.1 Myotis brandtii
CCAAATTGACATTACTTCATCCCCAACTAAATGTACTCATTAAGGAAAAATGAGTGGTTGAGAATTTATTTATCCAGCAAATATTTATTGCTTGTCTGCCTGATTGTATCAGGTACTGTTCTTTGGGCAGGGAATAGACTGGCGGGTGAAACAGATAAGATGTACAAGGCTTCCAGATGTCTGACTTGGTGACTTGATGGATGGGTGACTTTTACCAAAATATATAAATAAACAAAAAGAGGAATAAATATTTGTAAAACTAGAAGACATGTATTTAGGCAGCCTAAGAGTGAAGTATAGTTTACATTGGGACATTTGGTCTAGAGTTCAGAGATGAATTCTCTTAGATGCAGATTTGGTGTGAAAGCTGAGGCACTTGACCACAGAGAACATTTAGAGAGAACAGGGCCAAGGTCAGGATTATGTAATAACAATCAGAAAGAAGGCTGATACATATGGTCAGAGTTGATGAAGTAGAGCCAGGTGGACGTGCTGCATAACAGCTGATGAGACCACATTTCAAGAAGAATGGGCCCTGACCACTGTGGCTCAGTTAGTTGGGCGTTGTCCTGTGCACTAAAAGGTTGCTGGTTCAATTCCAGATCAGGGC
>NW_005295212.1:0-610 GCF_000412655.1 Myotis brandtii
ACAACACATCTAACTGGTCATCTATCCACTAACCTCCATCACCTACCCACCCTCCCATCCATTCATCAGCCTTTTGACTCAACAAACTATATATTAAGGCCCCAATTCACTATTCATTCAAACATACCTCTGCCAGCTCATCATCTTTTCATATCCATTTCTCCATCTACCCAAACATCCATACATTCCCCCAACTTCTATCCATCCCTCCATCCCACCACCTCCTGCACCTCCAACCATTCAACCACTCACTCATTCACCTACTCACTCATCTATTCAGAAATCAATTCATACATCCATCCAATCTCTCCCTCCCTGCCTCCCTTCATACACCATTCATTCATCTCCCAAACCTCCAACTACCCATCTATGCCTCCTCATTTGCCCATATATCCCATCACTCACACCTGTATCTACCACTCATCCACCCATGCATTCACTCCTAGACTCTACAGAGTGCAAGAAGTTCCAGTAAAAGATACAACGATGACAGTGGTACTATCCTTTCTGTTGCAAAGCCTAAGAACAGAAGAGCCCTCTCCCCTCCAACCCTCTGTCTTGGATCTTAGAATCACAGGATGCTGGTGTCACAAGAAACTTTCCAACTTCC
>NW_005295213.1:0-610 GCF_000412655.1 Myotis brandtii
GGCCCAGATTACTGGCGGTAAGATATACAGTAAAGCAGAAATTCCTTTGCTGGGCTCCTATGCAGAGGAAGCCCAGATGGCGCAGGCGCAGGCAGAGGTCCTGCTACTAAGCGCTTGCACAGTAGAAGCCAGATGACAAAGCAGAACTATGAGACATGCGCAGTGGGCGCCATACAGGGGAGGAGTCCAGCCTGGGAAAATCTGAGTGAAGGTTCCTTTAGGATAAGGGCACAAAACCTGAAAGATACAGGAAGGGGATTGATAGGGGAAGGACCCAACACAGCCCCTGGAAAACCCAGGAAACAGGTTGGACAGTTTGAAAAACAGCCTTCTCCCTTCCCAAACCGAGAAAATATTAGCAAGGTCCTTGGGGCAGCTGATGCTAGAGACTGCCTACATCCCGTGGGCAGTATTATTTTTTTCACCCCAATAAATCTTGCCACTCAGTTAAACTTCCCCCATGCATGCGTCCTTGAAATTCTTTGCTCAAAACATTGGAAACGGCCATTTTCTCCAGCAATACTTTGATGAAGGTGAGAGATAAGGTTTTATCAGTGATTTCCTTATTTTTCTGTTTGATGCTTCAGGCTATAAGTTCACCTCTGGGTAC
>NW_005295214.1:0-610 GCF_000412655.1 Myotis brandtii
ATCTGGTGGCCATGACCGTCTCCTATACCGGGTTTTCTTCTTCTACCTGGTTCCTACAGTCTGTTCTCACCACAGTAGCCAGCATCATCCTTTTAAGTGAAAGCATATTGGGTCTCCCCTTTGCTCAGAACCCTCCAATGGCTCATTCAGAATGAAAACCAAAAACCTCACAAAGTCCTGCCACAGTCGCCCCTCTAGGATCCTCTTGCTCCCTCTCTTCTGCAGCACATGGGCCTCCTCTGGGAAACTCTTGGCCCATCATCCAGGTGGCTTATCCCTCACTTCCTTCAAGCCGTTGCTTAAATGTCACCTCCTCCAACATGCCTTCCCCAACCCCCAATTGTAAAATCCCCACTCCCCAGGGTTTCTTATCCCCCTTCCAATCTTTATTATTATTTTTTTCATCCTTTCTGCTTTAGCTTCCCGTGGCTGTAACAAATGACCGCAAGCTTGGTGGCTCAAAACAACAGAAGTACATGGTATCACAGCTCTGGAAGTCAGAAGTCTGAAATCGAGGTGTTGGCAGGGCTGGTTCGGGAGTCTCTGAGGAAAAATCGATTCCATGCTTCTTTTCTAGATTCTGGAGGTTGCCATCAATCCTTGGTGTGCC
>NW_005295215.1:0-610 GCF_000412655.1 Myotis brandtii
GGCGCGCGGTCGAAATGAGAGGAGGGCGCGTCCAGGGAGACCGAGAGCGTGAACCCTCCTCCGAGCGAGCCTGGGCTGGGGGTGCAGCGCACCGTCCTCGCTCCCCTGGCTCTGACAGGCTGATCTCAGCCCACAGCCCCTCCCAAACCTCAGCCACCAAAGACCCCACCGCCTGCCCGGCCTCCCCACGACCGTCACCGGCCCTCACGCTCCTCCTCCGCCTGAGCCAAGGGCGCCGCCTGCTCGCCTCCTGCCCACTGACTCGGGGAGGCTCTCTTCACTGTGCGTGTGCGACCTCAGTGACTTCCAATGGTTTGGGGGTGTCAACTGTGTGGCTTCAGGAGGGCAGGGCCCTCAGGCATCTCCCTGCGTGTCCACAGCCCACGCCACGCTGGGCTCTCGGGCGCGAAGGTAAACACACTGACCCGGACAGACGGACGGCGCTGAGCCCGGCCCTCACCAAGGTTCCCATCCTCCCATTGGGATGTTTCATGCAGCTGAACAATTCCTCTCGGGCGACTCCCTACCCCAGGTCTGACCTCCCGTGCCCACGGCACGGCCCCAAGACCAGGAACCAACTCCGCGGGTGGGAGCGGGCTCCGGGCTCCGG
>NW_005295216.1:0-610 GCF_000412655.1 Myotis brandtii
AGGACCTAATTACCTGGGAGGATAAAGAAACACTTTGTTTACAAAACTCCTACACAAGGGCCTAGCATGAACAACTAAAGTGAGAAAGAGCGTATTTTTTACATTTAGCAATATAATCAGATTCATGTTAGCAGCAGCAAGTGTATCTTGACATCAAGTCATCGAATATTTGATTACATATTTTATCAGCTTAAGACTGAAAGTCAAAGTTAATGAAGTAAGAGTGGAGAATTGGGCAGCCTTTGGCAGATATAAAGATGAAAGAAAAAAAGATAAGGAAGATCTAAGAATTTTAAAAATCTTAACATAACATATGCCATTTTGGGAAGTTTTCCAAGTGTATTGTAATATTTTCATGTACAGTTCCCTCCACATAGTGTCTCTTGAGCAAAGCAAATGTTATAGTGATAAGGGTTCAGTTCAAGGAGAGAGCTTTGATGTGGTAACATCTACCTTTCATTGGAGAAGTAAAAGATTTATTTCTAATGGGAATGCTGTTCATATGCTGTTGGCAAAGAAATTTTTATTTTTCTTTGTTAAACCTCATCCCAGAATATTTTTCCATTGATTTTAAGGGAGAGTGGGAAAGAGAGGGAAAGACAGAGAGAAA
>NW_005295217.1:0-610 GCF_000412655.1 Myotis brandtii
TGTCATTCCAGCCTGTGTAGTATCCTGGGAATATTAGAGTCTATGGCAGCCTTCGGCCTTTGGCTTGATGCTGAGAGCCTGAATCAATAGGAAAACGTCAGCCAGGTCAGTGCTCGAAATGCTGCAGGTAGAACAGAAGACGTGAGGGGGGCAAAGGTCATGGATGTTTTAAGGCAGCAGAGCCAAGGGCACTGGAGTTTCCTCTCCACAGGCAAGGAGGCGTGTGTGGCGGAAGGCATCTTACCAGAGTCTAGGTCCCTGGCTCCGCCCTGGCCAATCAGAGGCCTTGGTAAAGAGAAAGGGAGGGATATAAACCTTCCCGACCACAGGATCTGGTCATTGGGTTCTGTGTGAAAGGCAGTGCTCCTGGCTGGCCATTTGGTGGTCACTGTTTAGCACGGATCCCTCAGGGGAAGCCTGCTCGCGTTGCTGGTCAGGGTGTCAGAGCACTCAGCTCCTCTGAGCGTTTGAGGCTGGTGTAGACAGCTGGGAGCAGTGGGTTTGGTGATAAATACGTGCACGGGCTGAATCTGCCCTAGCGCATCTGTGCGGAGCTTCCACGGGAATGGTCTGGAGCAGTGGTCGGCAAACCGCGGCTCGCGAGCCACAT
>NW_005295218.1:0-610 GCF_000412655.1 Myotis brandtii
GGTTAATGGGCAAAGTACAATGAAAAGAAAGCAAAGATAATGAAGAGAAAGCAATAAGGGAAATAAATAACGACCACATCCATATTTTTCTGAGGCGAAAGTTACCAGAATGGTTATTTTGTGTTATGTTTAATTAAATCAGCAAAATGGATACCAATAATGTTTACTATATTAAAAGCTGTAAGCTTGAGATTTTAAACGTTTAAACAAAATTCAATATCCTTTATTTGGAAATTTGATGCTGAGTTTCTATTTGAAAGTTATTGAATTTGTTTTCACTTGAGAAAATTACTAAATCTCCACTTCAGTCTGGGAAACTGAAAACCAAAAATTGTTGATTTACGCCCTCCCTAAAGGCTCCTAAAAAGGCAGCTAGTGAGTGCTATATTTGAAAACAGTGGGCTGCAGGGGCTGTTTTCGACCTTTGTTGGAATGGAAACTGAAGGCATTTTGATTAATGGATTCAAGGTCTGCATAGTTTGTTTTATTCTGATTTTAGAACCACAGCTGGGATTATTTGCTAAAACTGCTTATTGAAAGAATTAGGTCCCAGAAAGCCAGTGACAGCTATTCAGATGTGAACACACACACACACACACACACACACACA
>NW_005295219.1:0-610 GCF_000412655.1 Myotis brandtii
TAAGATCTATTCTCTTAGCAAATTTCAATTATACAACACAATGTTACCAACAACTACCAATATCACATTGGCACCTTGAACTTGGCCATGGTAACAGTATGCATTTACACTATGAAAACTGGAAACACTACATCTTCAAGCCTGCTTTACTGCTTAGTTGATTGGTTAGTGCAGGTGTTGGCAAATGACTGCCCACTGGCCACATTCAGCACTCTGCGTGTCCTAGTACAGCCCGTGAGCCAAACACTTTCAGAGAGCTGTTATTTTAAGTTCCTACAAAAAATCCTCCATTTTGCCTCCTGGTCCACAAAGTCTAAAATATTTACTGTCTAGCAGCTCTTAACCAAGAAAATTCACTTTGTCTAGACTTAGGGAGGTAATGGAGAAAAAGTTAATTACGCAGGCTAAACTTAAAGTGGATTGTGTGTCTAGCCATCACACTATGAATAGCACAAAAAATGTCCCCAAAACTCCTGAGGACATGTTCTTCTAGTATTTGAAAACTATTCAGCAAGGAAGTCATGTTGTTGACAAGTAGGTGAAATTCAGATAAAAATCTTCGTTTCACTTTCTTGTTATAGAAAATAAAAATATCAGCTACATTATTGTG
>NW_005295220.1:0-610 GCF_000412655.1 Myotis brandtii
TCTCATCTGTAAAATGGGAATAAGAACAGTACCTCCCTCGCTAGTAGATATAATTACTCTAGGCAGGGCCCTGAGGTCTTGTCCGCCTTCTCCCACTCTCAGCTAAGTGGCTGAGATGCCTTGCTCGCCATTTCTGGCTCTCAGTAAAATGAACAGATCAGACTGGCACTGTGTGGGCTATGAATCGTATCCTCTGTCCTCCGAGGGGCCCCTGGGTCCAGCAGTGTCCTCCTCTTCTAGAACCCGGCCATCCCGCCCACCCCAGGTTAATGTTGTTTAGGCCCCTGCATCGCCCACAATCCAGCCAGTGAGGGTTCGCTGGCTCCCTGTGACTCAGCCAAGCGGAGGTGGTGATGGAGCTGTGGTTTCAGGTGGGCTGGCGCCCACGGGCAGCCCTGGCTGCTGGGATGCACATCAGCGCCAGCCCGCAGCGATCATGGACACAGTCATCAGGGGGAAGACGGCTGTGTTTTTATTTTTAACCAAATGACTCACCCTCCGGCTGTGAGCTGTGGAGGGCTCAGGAAGGCAGCGAGAGATGTTAGGAATGCAAGTCCAGGACGCCTTCGCCTCATGGGGAGCCAGCGCAGGGGGTGCCCCACACGTGTGC
>NW_005295221.1:0-610 GCF_000412655.1 Myotis brandtii
CATAGAAAGCACACCTCAAGAAAGGTAGCTGTTTTTAACAATGAGCCACTGACTTGCCATTGAAAACATGCTTCTTGTGGCTTGATTGATTGATGATTGATTGATTTTACCCTGGATGTAACGGAGGCCGCCACACATTGGCAGCCATCCCCTCCTCCTCCCGAGGGCACATCGTCCCAGCTGGAGGAAGGTCAGTGCCAGCTCCCTCCGCAAATGGTCTGCTCTCAGCCCCAGTTCTGCAGCCCAGCTGTGTGCTTGTTGCCTAATGAGGCTGATGGTCATTTTTTAAAAGGGCCACATGCAGACCTGGCCCAGGCAAGGGAGCAGCAGGGACCCTCGTGCCACACCTCCTCCTCCAAAGAGAGACCAGTGTCCTTGCAGAGCGTGCCTGCCCCATGTCCCCAGGGAGCCCCCACAGAGCCCCTCCATCTGGTTTGTGGTCTTCCTGGAGTTCGGCTGGCCGCCTCCCTCTCGGCTCCTTGGAGCTCACTTACACAGACGGCCCAGAATTCTTAAAGCTGAGGCCCAGCTGCCAGCACCCAGCCCATAAACTAGCCTGACTGCCACCTCCCCCCTGGTATTCCCCTAAAGGCCCCACTTAAGACCTCTG
>NW_005295222.1:0-610 GCF_000412655.1 Myotis brandtii
ATGCATATACCAGGTTGTTTTAGTCCATTCATCTGTGGCTGAATGAATCAGCTTCCAAGGCTGGTATCTTCCTAAGTACCACAGCACGCTATCACAAACTGGGTGGCTTAGGAAAACAACACAAACTTTGCCATGGGGCACGACTCAACTGAGTGAATGAAGTCCAAGGTGTTGACAAATTTAAGGGCTGATATTTGAAAGGCAGAATTGGGGTGCTTGATAGAAGCTTCCAAAGTAGATAACGTATATTTGAACATGTGACAATTTATATGTACAGAATAGAGGATTTTGATTTCCTTGTTCATTTCATGGTGGTAGCAGTGGTGAATGCTAAGAAGGTGGCAAATATCTGTAGGAACATATATCTAAAACATATACCTAAGTTTTTGTGCCTCTGCCGCTTAGAGAATTCCCATAGAATTCAGTAGTATTACTAAAAATAATTTTTATAACAACTAGGAAGAAGGTCTGACTGGAATCTGAGGTTGAGGGAGCCCTGTGTTCTAGTGCAGAGGTCTGGAGTGGAGTTAGGTGTTAAGAAGAGATCAGCCTGGACAGGTGTGGCTGTGGTTAAAGCGTCCGTCTGCACACTGAAGGGTCCAGGGTTCAA
>NW_005295223.1:0-610 GCF_000412655.1 Myotis brandtii
AGCAGCGTGCTCCCCAGCGCCGCGCGTGACACGTACACTGGCCGGTCACATCCTCGCACTGCCCATGCGGGTGGCAGATGCACAGTTCCTTGCAGTCGGGTCCCCAGAACTGGCGCGGGCACTCTGCAGGGATGAGCGGAGAGAGTGGCAGGCCCGGGCACTCTGGAGGGAGCCTGGGGCCCACCCTGAACCGGCCAGAGTCTCCACCCACTCCCCACCCCGGCTTCGGGGAACGGGCTCTCACGCTGGATCGGGTTCCCGGATCAGACCCCGCCCCTCTCACAGGCCACGCCCATCTCTCTAGAATCCAGCCCCACTGCCCAGCGCTCACTGGTGTCGCAGTTGGCACCGAAGTAGCCATGGCGGCAGCGGCACTCGCCAGGCCGCACGCACACCTCGTTCTCCGAACACGTGGAGTTGCCTTCGCACACCGCTGCGGACAAGAGGGGACCTGAGCTGTCCTGCCTCCAGCCCCCACCCACTGCCCCCACCCCCACTGCCCAGGTCCCCAGGATGTCCCACTCACCGATCCCACACTCGTCCCCCTGCTGCTTCCAGCCGGCACAGCACATGGGCTCCTGGGAGCTGCAGGCAGAGAGAGGAGCCTGAG
>NW_005295224.1:0-610 GCF_000412655.1 Myotis brandtii
CTTTCCCTATGGATTTCAGACTTGTAAGCTCCCATAGCTGCCAGTTTCTAAAATCTCTAGATATATTGATAGATATTGATAGATAAATGATAGATCCTATTGATTCAAACATAGTTCTTCATTGGCTAATTAGAATGTTTAATAAGTACTCTGTGAAATATATTGCTAGGTCTTGACCCAGTAGCCATTATTCCTTATTCTTTGCTTACTAAAAGAATCCTGATTTTGTCTTGATCAGCAATGCCTATCTAAACTATTCAATTCCCAGCCTCCTTTGCAGCTAGGGTGGTCATGTGACATAGTTACAGCCAATGAGACTAAAGAAGCCATGATGTTTAACTCTTGAGAAAGCTTATAAAGGGATAGACTTGGCTGGCATGTTCTTTCACTGATTTTTCCTTTTCTCTCCCATTATTCCTGTCTGAAATATAGATGCAAAGGGTTATCATACAGCAGCCATCTTGTAATTATGAAGATGAAAGCCACTAAGAATGATAGAGGTTGAAGGTAGAAGGATTATGGACAATTGAAGACATTCATGATTATCAGCCTCAGCCTCTGGACTTCTTAAACAAGAGAACAATAAACCTCTTCCTTGTTTATGCCAATC
>NW_005295225.1:0-610 GCF_000412655.1 Myotis brandtii
TCTTAGATTTTGGGGTATCTTCTTTATATTTCTAACAGATATTATGCATTATCTTGTGACTAATAAGCTTTCATTTTTTCATGGGTCTGGAGTCCTGACTTTATTAATGTTTAATGTCACATTTTCAGTCAATGAAATGTCCACTCAGATGTGGGCAAAAACTTTTAAAGCAGAATCCTTTTTATAGATCATTACCCCAAAAATGAACCTACAGATTATTCATGGCTACGGATGTTTCTCTTACGCATGTCAACATGGCTAGTTATTTCACAGTAAATACTACAATCTTCTTTATTTTTTTACTTTTTTATTTCCTCTTCCTTCTTTTCCTCTTCTTCCTTCTTTTCCACAAAAATATTAGCTCAGAGAGATAAGGGATTTTGCCTGTCTTGTCCACTATTATATCTCCAGCACTGTCCCTGGTACATGGTATTCAATCAACATCTGTTGAGTCTGTTGAATGAGTGAATGTTTTTTACATTAAAAGACAACATACTATAACAAAATAATTGTGTTGTCTTCTACATTATTATGAGCATATGTTCAGTGTTTGTTAGAATTTTTAAAGGATATTTAATCATTCTTTTCTCATTCCTGCCTTTTACTCACA
>NW_005295226.1:0-610 GCF_000412655.1 Myotis brandtii
GGCCAATGCTCAACCACTGAGCCACACCGGCCGGGGCCCAATGCCACCTTTTTAATAAGGCCTTCCCACACATCCCCTCTCTGGGAGCTGTGCATTCATATACTTGTTGCTATGGCACAAACAGCAGAATGGCTCACGCCCTCTCCTGATACTTTGATGGATTTATCCCAGTCTGTCCCGTAGGATAGCTGGGAGGGCAGATCCATGGTCCCAGTAGTGCCACCGCCCCTTCCACCTACAGCTCACACCCTGACTGATCTCGGCGTGCTTTCATGCTGAGGTCAGATGGAGCCTCCAATCTTAGCACAGCATCCCTGTGGCCACTATCAACTGACCGGAGTTAAAATCTCTTCTGGGCACATATGTCCCCCAGACGGGAGTAAGCTCCGGGTCTGGCCCTTGCTACCTCTGTTATCATTGTTAGAAGTGCTCAGTAATACTTGCTGAATAGAATGGCTACATGGTTAACTGGAAGGGAACACAGAAACACAAAAGTGGTTGTGCTATTGTGGGATTGTGGGTGCAGTCTATTCTGTGCTTGCGTCTATACAGTTACTTTAGCAAACAAAAATATTTTCAAATGGGGGAAAGCTGGGAGAAGGGAAACAGA
>NW_005295227.1:0-610 GCF_000412655.1 Myotis brandtii
GAAGCACTGATGGCCCTTCTAGAGGTATGCTGCCCTAAAATGGGTGGGCACCTCTCAGCAGCTTTACAGAGAGGTTTGTGGAGACCAAACACCAATGAAGGGAGAACCCAGGATATTTTCCAGAAAAGTATTCTAAAGTCACTTTAATATTCTCCATATTGGGCAATGGGAACTCTAATAGGAGAATATTGTTTATTTAAGTATGTGCTATGCTTTCTCTAACACGAACATGGAAACTTCACCTTAAACAAATTGATCTTTTAAGGGAGGGGATGAACAAATGTCTGAATCAAAGACAAAAGAAAACAAAAGTGGCTTAAATGGTCAAAAATGCTCTATCCTCTCATTTTCACCTGGCCTGCTTTCTGATAGTTTTGCAGTCCAAATTGCTCACCACCACTAGCAGGTGGGCTAATGTATTCTCCAGCTCATGGCTATTCTCCCTTAAACACAAGGGCTCCCTAGGCCCAGCTACTGCTTCCTCCACCTGCAACTCCTCCCTGATTCCCTACGGTGTCCTGGCTGACACACATCACCACTATGGATGGGCTGCAGCAGCACAGACACTGGGCTCCCTCTAGGATGGTTTTGCATGGGGAAGATCTGTCAA
>NW_005295228.1:0-610 GCF_000412655.1 Myotis brandtii
TAGTAATTACACTGGACTTAGGCATCAGGGCACAATTTACAGTGCCTTGGGCTGGTAATCAGAAGACCTGAATTCTAATCTCTGCCCTTCACTGATTTCCTGATTGACCTCAGGCAAGTCACTTCAAGTCACCCCATGGTGGTTACAAGGGCCCCTCTTGGCCAAGTTGTGTTGATTTGAATCCTTTCTCAACCACTTAATAGCTGTGTAACTTTGGGCAAGTTACTCAACCTCTTGTACTTCTGCATTCTTATCTGTTATAGAAGGATAATAATAGTTTCTGGTTCATAGGGCTGTGGCAAAGGGCAAATGAGATAATAAGTGTAAAATATTGTTTGGACCATCAAAAATCCTCAACAAATACTAGCTAGCCACTGTTATTAGTTCTGAGTCACAGTTTCCTCTTGAGAAAGGGTCAGAGTAGGTGACCTCATTAAGCCTTTCTATCTTCAGGAAAAGCATCGTATGGACACAGCCAATAACCCGATCTCCCAAAATCTCTGTGGCCGCAAGGAGCCCTCCTCAGTTCTTATTCACCAAAGCTCATTCCCATGCTGCTTGCGGGCCTTCTGGCTTTACTGATTCCTATTTTCCATGCAACTCTACATAC
>NW_005295229.1:0-610 GCF_000412655.1 Myotis brandtii
TCATCAAATCTGATGGCTGTGTTCATTTAGAAAAGGCAAAATAAATGCTTGAGTTTTCCCATTTGAGTTAGTTGTTTCTCTCGCATCTTCTAAACAGACAAAGCCAGTGAGATTTTTTAAAATTTAATATCATTATGAACCCATGGATTTAAGTATTTTTGATGCATTTTGATACAGTTATTATTATTGATGTTCAGAGTGTCCATTGGCCAGTGGGGATTACTTCAAGTAGACTCCTGAGTCTTTATGCATTTCCCCAGTAATCTTTGTCATGATAGTTACCATGCTGTGAGGAGGCCTAAACTAACCCATTTAATGACTCTATGTGGAGAAGTCCCAAGACTTACATCAAGAGATGCCCAGCTGCCCCCAGCAACTCCTGCTCCAGCTTCAAATAGCATCTGACTATAAGCCTGAGAGACCCTTAGCTCACATTGTCCAGCTGAGCCCTTCAGCTGATTCACAGAATTTCTGAACGACCGAAACTGAAAGATATGAAATGATTACTGTTATTTGAAGTAACTTAGTTATCTGACAGTTTTTATAAACTAACAAATAACCAAAACAGAATGTATTAAATATGTGTGTGCACACACATATGTAAACATGG
>NW_005295230.1:0-610 GCF_000412655.1 Myotis brandtii
GCAGAGGAAGGGAAATCTGGGAAGACTGAGGAGCAACCAGAGGAGGAGAAGGAAAATCAAGGTTGGATTGCTCAATTGGATAAGATACAGCAGGGAGATTGTTACCCTATTCCTCTTTTTCTGTCTTTCTCTGGATTAATGGAGTTTTTTATGTGTCTGCTTGACCTCCACTATTGATTTGTTAATTATACTTCTTCGGTTCTTTAGGGGTTGTTCTAAGGCAGGGGTGGCAAATTTTTCTGTAGAGATACGGAGAGTAAATGTTTTAGTCTTTGTGGACCATAGAGATATGAAAACAAATGAGCTTGGCTGTGCTCCAGTAGAACTTTAATTACAAAACAAATGGCAGGGCAGATTTGGCTCACAGGCTGTCGTTTGCCAACTCCTGCCCTAGGGTTTACAATATGCATCTTTAACTGATCACCATATATCCTTAAATAATATTATACCACTTCCAAGTATATTTTAAAACTATTCAACAATATACTTCCATTTCTCTCCTCTCATAGTTTGTGCTATTGTTGTCATATTGTCATAAATTTTACTTCTACACATTATGACCTCCAAAATCCACTGCTATTATTTTTGCTTAAGGTCAATTATCTTTTTT
>NW_005295231.1:0-610 GCF_000412655.1 Myotis brandtii
AAAAAAAAATTCTTCGAAATGAGCCAGTCCGAGAAAGACAACTTTCACATGATCTCACTCCGATGTGGAATCTAATGAATAGAATAAACTGATGAACAAAACAGATCCAGGGACATAGATGCATGGAACAGACTGTCGAATCGCAGAGGGAAGGCCGGGATGGCTGGGTGGGTGCAAAAAAAATATTCTTCTGACCTAGAATTTGTGGCAGAAGCAGAGGGAGCTGCCGGGACACATCTGATCTCATTAACGCTCAAGGTTCCCAGGCAGGGATGGAGAAATGGCAGCGTGTCGCTCACCCCTGCCCTCTGAAGCCTTTCCATGAGAAATGCTGCAATTTAATCTCGCCTGTCACAGATCAAACCCCACCCTGAAAACCACCTTCCCCCAAAAGGTGAAACATTTCAGGATTCACGGGAGGAACCAGAGTGCCGCTCAGAGGAAGCACTGTGTCTCCCAGGCAGCTACTAAAATCACCTCCAAATGGGACGTGCCCACTGTGCCCCAGTGTTCACGCTGCACGTGGTGGTTACATTGGCTCTGCTTTGTATGAGGCGTGTGACTTTCGGCAAATTGTCGCAATTCTTCTTGACTCAATTACGTTATTCCT
>NW_005295232.1:0-610 GCF_000412655.1 Myotis brandtii
CAGCTCCAGGCCCAGAAAAGCGGCAAAACCAGGTGGGTGATGTCAGGACCAGCTGCAATGACCAAAGGCCCCCTACCCTGGTGCTGACCAATCAGCAGAGACCATGACCCTGAAAGGCACACCTGGAAAGCTGATGGGTAGTCTGCTGAAATCCTCCCCTAAGATTCCCACCTGCAAAGAGGTAAAGCCCCAAGACAAAGAACCCAGGACCCAGCACCCAGACTCCCTCCTGGGTTCACCCTTGCACCTTTCGCTGCTCCCCCTCCTACCCCCAAAGGCGTGCATCTCCTAAACTATAAGGGACCCCAAGACTTGTAACCAGGAGAGCAATGGGCAATGGTAACTCATCCTAGCTAAGCCCCACACCTGCCTCCAAGGCTCCCTTTTCTCCAACTTCCCCGAGAGCCAGCACAGCCCCGCCTGGGCTCATTTTTGCCTCTAACATTTTTAGAGAACAAAGCAGTCCAGCCCAGGCACTCCTGCTGCTTCTTGTGTGCTAAGCCCTTCCTTGCTTTACTGTTCCAGGATTTAATAAACATACCCTCATAGTCACCTGGACTCCTGCTATGAAGTCTTTCCTGCACGAAGTCAAACACCCACACCCTACCTG
>NW_005295233.1:0-610 GCF_000412655.1 Myotis brandtii
TTTTTTAAATTTTCTACAAAGATACAATACCTTTTAAAAAGATTTCTGTGCTAACCCTTAGCATTTCCTCTGTCTCCACCCAAATGTTCAGTGTGTAATGAAATGACTCAAGACTATCCTACACCCCTTTCCTTCTTAAGCCTTATTGTGAAAACTCAAATGCCTTCAATGCCAGCGGGTATTACAAGTATGTAAAAAGGCCCTGTAAAAAGGAGGAAAAATCACTGGACTAGAAAGTACATGCAATATCTAAATGTTCTCAAATTCAGAAAAACTGAAGACATCTGGCTGGTTAAAGTCATACCATCAACCTTCCCTATTGGATTGATTCACTCATTGAGAGCCCTGCTCTCTACTCCTTTCTCTTAGAAAATCTCATTTATGCCACTGGCCTCATTTACCATCTGGCTAACAATTCTCAAATTCCTAGACCTTTCGTTGAGCTATATAATATTATATGCATTTGACATTTCAAAATAATATCCTATATTCAACATATCTCAGACCGCACATCTTCGAATCTAGTTTTCTTCTAATGTTTCCCATCTCCACAAATTGGTCCCCACCCATCTAACTGCACAAACAGGATATGTAGGGTTTCCTTGACAAC
>NW_005295234.1:0-610 GCF_000412655.1 Myotis brandtii
TTGACCTCTTCTATCCCTGGTGTTCATCAGTGCATGTGGCCCTGATATGAGTAACCTACACCCAGTGGTGTGCTGGAGTTAGCTCACACTTGCTCATGAGGGCTGATTGTTAGCATCTCTTCCCAACTCCGTGTTCAGTGACATCGTATTGATAGTTTGAAATCAGCCATTGTGGGAGTATTTGCACCATGGAAGTTGGCAAATGCTACCAAGCAGTCCCCAACCAACAGCCAGTTATTAAATATTTACCAGCACTCCACTGCTTCCACCCCAAGTCTACATGCTATTCCAGCTCTGGGGACTTCTACCTTGACTCCAAGTCTCTTAGTTTACATTTTTGAGTGAAAGACAGGGATAGATAGTCTGGTTGGCCTAATTTTCACCCCTGGCATTAGTGTACTGGAGCTGGCTTGTGAAAGCCTATTGTGTAACATCTCTTCCCAATTCCACATTTAGCTCCATCATGTTGGAGGCATGAAATCCTCTATTGGAGTAGTTACACCATGGAAATTGGCAAACACTACAACTCAGGGCCCCCTTTTTTGGAGAGCTTGTAGTTAAACATTCACCTGCATACCAGTTGTCCTCAGGTGGCCAGGTAACTGTAGGC
>NW_005295235.1:0-611 GCF_000412655.1 Myotis brandtii
GCTCATAGGTCGACACTCAACCACTGAGCCACACCGGTCGGGCAAACCTCATAGCTTTATGACAGGACATACACTTCTACAACGTGGAGCAAGTGGCCAAGATGTTTAAATTTCAAAGATGACTCCTAGGTCCTTGGGAAAGACATTCTGAGGTCATAAACCTGGCCAGAGGCTTATGCAGTATCTAAGGAGGTTTCTCTACATTTCAGAGAGACAAAGAATTCAGACGAAAGAATTCATGCTCCAAGAAAAGGGAGAGAGGAAAAGCCTCTTCCCTTATTTTCCACAGGGAGCATTTCCATTTTCTTATTTTCCATCTTCATTGGTTCTTGCAAGGCAGATAATCTTTCAATACCTGGGATTCTCTGAGTATGTCCAACTACTCCAGCATCCACTCCTGGAGGAATAGCTTAAATCTTGTATTTGTCTACTCTCATTTGATATCAAACCAAAACAAATCAATTAGTCCAATAATTACTTAAAAAAATTTGCCCCAAAACATATCAGTGTCCGTACAAAGACTTTAAAAGCATATATCTACATTCCGGGTTGCAAACAGGGAAATCTGATTTTCATGTCAAACTGAAAGTTAATCATTTTTACTTACAATA
>NW_005295236.1:0-611 GCF_000412655.1 Myotis brandtii
ATTGTTTTTCCATTCCTACATTTATCAATGGTCTTGTAGGTATTGTATGTGCTTATCACTAATCTACCCCAAAATCTTCACAATCCTGTAAATCTCTCAATACATTCAAACACATTAGGTGTTACCAATTTTGTGTTTTTGAAGAAGCCTCTCTTGGAGCCTTCAGGCCTGCTACACGGCTGTCCTCTTGGGTCCTTCTTTCACAAACGTGTTGGATGTTTCCTCCACTCTGTCTCCTGTTGGAGCCCATTTCTTAGATCCTATGTCTTTGCTTTTCTTGGATTCCTTCGCCTTAGGAAGTATACACTTTAGTAGCTTCATAGGAAAGGGTATGCATAGGAAACAAATTTTTTGAAGTCCTGAACATCAGAAAATATCTTTATCCTACCTTCATATTTAATTAAGTATAGAATTCTTGGTTGAAAATTATTTTCCCCTCAGATTTTGAAAATATTGCTTAATTATCTTTTAGCTTCCCGTGTAGCTGTCCTCGATAGTCTGAAATTTTACAGTGATCTGCCTTGATCTAACTCTATTTTCATCCACAGTGCTACTTCTGGAAATTTATTTTGAGGATTTTTTTTTAATCCTCACCTGAGGATATTTTTCCA
>NW_005295237.1:0-611 GCF_000412655.1 Myotis brandtii
GTGGCATATCCATACAATGGAATATTATTTGGCCATACAAGGAATGAAGCACTGACACGCGCTACAACATGATGAACCTTGAAAACACTATGCTGGGCGAAAGAAGCCAGACACCAATGGACAAATATTGTCTCATTCTGTGTACAGGAAATGTCCAGAATAGGCAAACTTTTGGAAATAGAAAGCAGATTAGAGGTTGCCAGGGACCAGGGAGAGGGGCAAATGGGAGAGAATATAGGTTTTCTCTTGGGATGGTAAAAATGTACAGGAGCTCAGTGGCGGTGACAATCACACAACAACTGTAAACACAACCGACACCACTGAATCGTACACTTTCAAGGGGTTAAAATGGTAAACCTCATGTTATGTACATTTTATCAAACACACAGCCACACCAAGGCAGCTGCATGGAGTGTGCCGGTTTCCTGAGTGTGTGTGTTTGTGTCCTTGCCCAGGTGTAGCCTCAGCTGTGGTCTCAAGGAAACATCCCCAGCTCTCGGCCAAGTTTTGCATGATGCACCCGAAAGGCAGAGGGCATGGTTTCATAATGGCTCTGAGCACAGCTGCCAGGAAACCAGGCTCCACTGTGACTGTTTTGAACCCCAGGTTTG
>NW_005295238.1:0-611 GCF_000412655.1 Myotis brandtii
CTCTGCTTCTGCCAACGCCAGGCTTCCTGGGCCTCCCCTGGGCTCTGGGAGCGCCTGCGCTCTCCCACCCTTGCCCACTGGTGCTGCTTTTCATTTTACCAACATTTACCAGTGTGCGCGGCCCACCGCTCTTCTAGTCTAGCCAACCCCTTCACTCCAGGCTTTCATGGCAATTTGCTTCAAGTGTCCTGCAGCGCTAAGCTTACTCTTTAACAGAAGAACCTAGTTAATATTTTTGAGTTTTCTAGTGTATATTTAAATAGTTGGGACCCAGGGTGTAAGAAACAAGCCAAACTTGAACATTTATATTTATTTTGTTAGCCATTTGTATTCATTATTCCCACTCCAGGGGATGAGCTGGGAGTGGAGAATGGCAGCGTCACACTGTAAAGAGCACAGAGAAGAACAATGGAGAGAGCAAAGCCTGGAAAGCGCCCACTGCACACCTGCGTCACCATCTCAGGAAACTCTCCACGCGGTGCCAACAGGTGCTGAGCCTTTCTGGCTGAGGGAAGGCACCATCTTTTCCTCAGCGAAGATCACACTCTGCAGGGGAAGGAGTGGACAGGAAATGGCAGCAGCCAGGAGAGCGCTGTGGCCTGGCATGGATC
>NW_005295239.1:0-611 GCF_000412655.1 Myotis brandtii
GATGGCCGATCGGATGGTCTCAGGGCTAAGCACCATCTAATGAGATGCTGACACTCTGCAGGAAACAAGAAAGGTTATGAATGACTCAGTTTGTTTTTGTGATGCAAGGGCCTTCCAAGGACCCACAGGTCTGAGGTCCAACAGAGACCGCATACTTTCTAGAACTCATATTCTTTAGTGAGAATATAACATCTGGATCCAACCGTCTGCTTTCAGCTAAAAAAAATCCCCAGCACCCCTCTTAAATCTGTGGTTTCAAATTTCAATAGCTAGAGCCTTTCCCACGACACCCACTCACCCACCAGAAATACGGAGGAGGATGACTAGGGATTGTGATGAGACATCAGTGAGCAGGAGGTGATTCAATTCACCTACCAACTTACAAATATGAACACCACCCACAGTGAGGTCACCGGGACCACAATGTTTAGAGCCGGCCTCCATGTGAGGGAGAAGGCTCAGCAAGCACTCCACATTTTCCTCCCTGGCAAACCAGCCAGGCACTGAGGGGTCAGGATGATTCTGTTGGTACTTTAAACACCCTTTCAGAGAAACTAGTTGTCTTTTGTTACTAGTCTCACACCTGCCCTTCCTCTGACCTCCCCCAAGAA
>NW_005295240.1:0-611 GCF_000412655.1 Myotis brandtii
TGGGTCATATGATAATTCTATTTTTAATTTTTTGAGGGTCAGCCATACTGTTTTCCATAGTGACTACACCATTTCACATTCCCACTTACAGGCCACAGAGTTTCAATTTCTCCATATTCTCACTTTGTTATTTTATGGTTGTTGTTTTTTATAGTAGCCATGCAAATGTGTGGTATCTTTTTCTGGGTTTGATTTGCATTTCCCTAAAGATGAGTGATGTTCAGCATTTTTCATTAATTTATTGGCCATTTGTATATCTTCTTTAGAGAAATACCTATTCAAGGTTTGTGCCCATTTCTTAATTTGGCTGTTTTGTCTTTTTGTTGTTAAAGTGTAGTCTCATTTTTAACTCCCACTATAATTTTTAATTCCCAAATATAGTTCTATCAGATTTTACTTATTTGTAACTTAAGGCTATGTTTAAGGTACATAATAGTTAAAGACTATTATGTTTTTATAATAGATTGTTTCCTTTATTGATATGAAATGCCAACTTCTCCCTTTTTTATCTTTATTGTTGAGTGTATTACAGATTGCCCTCTTCCATCCAGTTCCTGCCCCACACCAGGCCTTCACAACACTATTGTCTATGCCCATCAATTATGCATATC
>NW_005295241.1:0-611 GCF_000412655.1 Myotis brandtii
TTCCAGTCCAGACCACCTGTAATCACTAGAGCAAGGTGCACCACGCGCAGTGTTCTTCCAGGTGACTATTTATTGGACTATTTTACAAAAGTGGTTTCCATAGCAACCTGGGCTGCAGATAGTTTCAGAATAGCCTTTTACAGCTTTGGATCATGAATATATTTTATCCACGAGGAGAAAGGAAGCAGGGCAGGTTTCCCTATTAATTTATACTCAATATCAAGAACTGTTTCTCCCCAGCTGCCTTTCACATACACAAACTATTATGAACAATAATGCTCTCAGTTTGTAAAAGAGAAGGAAAGAGAGAGAGATGCTTGCCACTTCTCCCAAAAGATGGGAGCTGTTCTTTGATGAGGAATTGGAATTTCTTTGTCTATTTCCTAAAACAACAACAACACTGAATCTGATGGAAGAGTATGTCCAAAAAGATTGTGTTGCCTCAGGTATGTATTCCCAGAAGATGTGGACACATCTGGGAGATTTGCACTGTATTTATTTCCCTTTCGTTTAACGAGCATTTATTAAGCACAGTCTTGTAGCAAGCACTGTGTGGGTCCCGAATGAAGAAAGATGAATATGACACTGTTACTGCTCTCTAAATATCCCAA
>NW_005295242.1:0-611 GCF_000412655.1 Myotis brandtii
TAGTTCATGGCCCGTTGTCACTGGTCTGTGTACGGCCCCGCTCCTGTTTTCCTTATTCTATGTAATCCCCGTATCCCACTCTCATCGCTCTCCCCTGCATAAGCAGAATCACTCTAACGGATCTGTAATGCACCCTTTTGTTTGTACACATTCTTATAATGCCTGTGTTATCCTTTTGTGTGCATGTATTCTTGATTTACATAAATGGTACTATTTGTTTACCAGCCCAATTTTATGAAGGCCTATGCATGTCACTATGTGTAACTCTAATCCATCATTATCAACCGCTGCCACCACAGTCCACCTGTTCATTCTCTTTGTAAAGGACACTCACAGTGGTGGCCCCTTCGAGGGCTCCTTCCTATCGGTTTAAAGGGAGACAGTGCAGTGGGAAAACCTGGATCCCAGTGACAACTTGCCACTAACTAGCTGAATGACCTTGGCATTTCGTTTAACCTATATTATCTTATGTATCAACATCCTGAAAAGAACAATATCAAAGATATGGAGAACAAATTAATGGTTGCCAAGGGAGCCCCTTTAGTTGTGCTACCCCTTTAAATCATCATTCCTTTCCCCACCCCCAACCCTTTTGCAACCACTAATTCAGC
>NW_005295243.1:0-611 GCF_000412655.1 Myotis brandtii
GTGGTGGGAACAAGGGAAGCTGAGCATGAAGCTGGGCCTGGAAACCTTCGTCCAGCGGCTTAAATATAACTTTAAAAGTGAAAACCGTCTTTTCCAGAAGCTGAGTCCGTCTGCACGCCCCTGACCGGGTCACGGGCATCTGGCCCATGGGACACCCCGGCTCATCAGGGGACTCTCAGCCTTCCCCACCCGCAGCCTCAAGAGCACCACCCACCTCTACTCAGCACCCACTCGCTGTACTGTCTTTACCCCCCTGAGAAAGCCCATCTTAGTCCCTTTGTGGCCTCAGGGCCTGGCATTCAATAACTGCTTGCTCAGGAAATACACTCCACTTCCTGTCTCATCACCATGTCACACACACTCCTCCATGCTTCCAGACTGACCTCTCCGGGGGCACCCGCCTGTGTTGCCAGGACTGTGACAAGACTACTAGGAGCAGACCGATGGACTGATGTCGCACCCAGCACCCCCCAAGTACACACCAAGCCCTCCTACGACTCTTTCTTCCTTCCACCCTTCAACAGAACTGTGAGACCCCACTGTGGGCCGGACACTCGCACCCGTAAGGCCAGTGGCCAGGGTGGAAGGCCCAGCTCTAGCTGGGCTGTGTC
>NW_005295244.1:0-611 GCF_000412655.1 Myotis brandtii
CCGCAACCTGGGCACGTACCCTGACTGGGAATCGAACTGGCAATCTCTTGGTTCCTAGGTCAGCACTCAACTGCTGAGCCACACCAACCAAGCTAAAATTGTGTTATTTTATACAAACTGCATTATAATTCTTCTTAAAGTATAACTCTGTAATGCAGTAAGCATAATAAGGAAGAGAAGTAACACATAATATATAAAATTTGCATTCTAAAATACATAAAATATTTAGACTTCACATTTCAGATAGTCAAATGATATTAAGAGTTAGCACATGAGAAATAACAAATAATCTAGCTCCATAAAGAAAAAAGCTCAGATTTTCTGGTTAAAGGCACAAACACAGTACTATTGTATATACATTTAATTAGTTACAAATAAATACACATGTTTTTTTTAAGTCTTGGGAGAGCTGTGGCAGGTAGAGCTATTAGGATCAATCATTCCAAGGAGTGGAATATGTTTCTAGAAAATAATATAGAGAAGTAATTTACCAAAAATGAGGTTTAATTTCTTCTGGTAAGGTGGGGTTTATTTGATTCCTAGAAATATAAATTTGAAATAGTAAGTAAGGAGGCAGAACACAAAGAAGGATATAAGGAACTGATTTCACA
>NW_005295245.1:0-611 GCF_000412655.1 Myotis brandtii
TGGAAGTATTTCATCTTTTGTTATGACTGAGTAGTATCCCATTATATATATGTACCACACCTTCTTTACCTGATAATCTAACAAAGGACTCTTCAGTTGTTTCCATGTCTTAGCCATTGTGAATAATGTTGTAATGAACTAGCTACTAGGAAATACAATCAAAACTACACTAAGATTTTACCTCACAGCTGTTAGTTCATCAATGCTGGAGATGTAAACTGGTACAGCCACTATAATAAATATTATGGAGGTTCCTCAAAAAATTAAGGGTAAATTTACCATATAAACCAGCAGCCCCTCATCTTAGTATCTACCCCCAAAATTGGAAAACATGTATTTGCAAAGATATTTACACTTCCACTGTTATTGGTGGAAGTGAGGTATCCATTTCCCCACTGAGTGCTGGGGGTGGGGTCTTTATGATATCTCAAGAAAAATAATTTTCAGAGACTCACAAGGTAGGATGAGTGATTTTATTTGTGTGGAATTATATCTTTGGATTTCCAAACTCCCATTTCCCTTAATCCAGTTCTGGAAGAGTACAGCTGGGGATTCAGTAGAGCTAAAAGCAAAAGCCAGTGTCTAGAGCAGTGGTTCTCAACCTTGGCTGC
>NW_005295246.1:0-611 GCF_000412655.1 Myotis brandtii
TTTTTTTTTTTTTGCTATTAAACATGGGCGTGTGCTTTTTGTCTCTTCTAGAAGGTTCTTTTCCTGATGGAGGTCAGCAAGCGGAAAGGTCTAGCATTGATTGATCCCAGCCTCGTGTGCCATTTTACAAAGCTGGAGTAACAACAGCCTGAGCCACTGCACAGTGAAAGTGGTTTTATGTTTCCAGTCCTGTCCTAAAGCAGTTTTAGAGGTCAGCATTAATCAATAAATCATTCTGATCACATGTATCCTCTCCAGGGGCCCATTAGCTGGTGGGGACGACTTAGTGGTCTCACCATCCGCTTCCTTAGATCAGAAGACCTGAGGACCACAGGTTCAGATCCCTGTTGAGCTGATGTAGCTCTTGGCTCTTCTGAGGTAGATAAATTGAGCTTCACATAAGTTTGTTGTACAGAGAGTTCTACGAAGCATCATCTGCTATCCAGTGGCAGTACAATGGCTATTGCCTTTTTATTTAAAACGAGACAATGCTTGACTATCCGTATACCTTCTTTTTCCATCTAACTGTCTAATAAACCAGATTTATGGCTTCTGATATAGCTGAATTAATTCGATTCTACTACACAGAATGCCATGAGAATGGCGGCTTT
>NW_005295247.1:0-611 GCF_000412655.1 Myotis brandtii
TGGCTTGCGAGCCGCAGTTTGCCGACCACTACCCTACACCAACAGATTGTATGAAGCATCAAGGATTGCTCAAGAGTGACAGTTTTATTTCTTGGTGAGATCAGCATCTCCAGCTGATGCTCTGCCCTTCAGATGAGTGTCTCCATGGAAGGGCTGACTGTGCCCCTAAAATGGAGAGCTCACGTTCTGGACACTCTCTCACGGGGGATGATCAGAGCTACTTCTGGCCCATATGTCTTTGTATGAAGAAAAAGCTCACTTGAACTTGGAATTCATTTTAAGAAGTGTGAGCCCCAAAGGACTCAGAAAGTTTGCTACATTTCGGAAATGTGTCCTTCACCCTAATCTGTTCAATGTAGCATCAAATTCTGTAGCCATGAGGAATAGTAAAAGTCATATAGTAACACATAACACGCTCCTTCCAACTCCCTCATTTCTCCCCACCCCATCACACAGACACATACACACACTAACCCATCACCTCCCCCTCAGCAGTCCTTAGGCCCTCTGCCCCCGCACCCTGCTCCTTAGGAGTTCAGACTCATCTTTCTTGGCTAGTCAGGTTATTATTATACCAACATGCTTCATGTGACAACCATATTTGCAACCCA
>NW_005295248.1:0-611 GCF_000412655.1 Myotis brandtii
CTTATTTATTTTGCTGCTAATTATTTTAGTGTGCTTTTAGGCTCAGTCATCTAATTGGATATATTTAATTCAAAGGGAACTAAACAAACAGAATAGCAGGAGTTTAAAGTTAGTCTAAAAAATCAGTAATTAGAGATCCTGGATAGCTTGAAAATACATAATTAGCATTCAGAATATTTTTACAATCTATCTGATTTGTGTTTTATAGGAAATGAAGCATGTTATTTAGATTCAGTCTCAAAAAAATACATTGACATATATTTCTTTTCTATTCAGTGCAACTTGATGAAAGCTGTCTTACTGTCACAAGTGCTTCCTTAGAATGACACTGCCACCAACAGAAATGCTATCAGCAGATTACACAAATGGAAAGCCTGGAGCCCCTCAGCCCCCTAACATCTCATTTTTATTTTTATGCAAAGCTATAGTCCTTTTAACAAGTTGGGGGTCTGGAAAAATTCTATGATGCAATGATATACATTCCCATAAAACTTTCTTCATCCATTGATCTACTTAATTTAAATGCATATCATGTGGCATTATAGGCACCTCCTCAGCCCTGGCCAGGTAGCTGAGTTGGTTAGAGTGCTGTCCTGATACACCAAGGTTGT
>NW_005295249.1:0-611 GCF_000412655.1 Myotis brandtii
TGCTACAGTGCTGCAGAGGCCAGATAGGGAGTGTTTATTTTATTTGGTCTTTTCCTTCCAGCTCCAGAACTAGCCCCATTTTAAGCTCGTCTTTCTCATTCCCCTTGTTCCATCAGCCTTTAGATGGATGGCACCGTGCAGGTCTGTGCTTCTCCTCTTCACTTCCATGCGCCACCTCGCTCATTCCAATAGTTTCGATGCCGCTTTAAAGCTTCCTCATGGGCCTCGCTGCTCTCCTCACTTTCGCTGTCATACATGCCCATCAAGCTGGCGGAGGGCCCTGACGACAATCACCCTAAGTCAGTAAGCTTGCTCTCGGAGTCGCTCCAGATCTCAATATTCTTCTTTAAATCACCTTTGTAAACTTTAAATCACCTTTATTTGTAAAAATGAGTTCATGAGATCTATTCATAGGGGTGTTGTAAGTAGTCAGTATTATTTGGCAAACAGCTGACATTCAATAAAAGGTATAAATTGATAATAATAATAAGGCACATATAAGTACATTATAGTATACTTATATACTATAGTCCACATTGATTCAAAAATTGGTTAGATCCCACTTAGTCATTTACTTTTAGAGCAGCGGTTCTCAACCTGTGGGTCACGAC
>NW_005295250.1:0-611 GCF_000412655.1 Myotis brandtii
ACACACACACACACACACACACACACACACGCTAGCTATGTGTGTATATATATACTATATATATATATATATATAGTGTCAGCACCAATGGGGCTTGAATATATATATATTCAAGTATTTACTATGCTGAGCATATTGCATACATTAGCTCATAATCCTTACTTCAACCCTGAGAGGTACCTACTGTTAGTAATCCATTCTACAGTTAAGGACACTGAGGCTTAGAGCTAAAGATTATGTAGTCTGACCAACATCACACGGCTGTTAAAAAGCAAACCCACATAGTCTGTTTTCCATTTTGTCAGATACAGAAACTGAAGTCAAATAAGACAGGGGACATGTACAAGATGACAGAACCAAGAAGTTGTAGAGCCAACTCTAGCACCCAAGTCTGCTGCTTCAGGACTATGATGTGCTTTGCATCACACCATGAATTCAGGCTGTAGAAAGCCATTTGCACAGGGCAGGAGTGAGATGAGGCGTAGGACTAATCCGTAGCCATGTTCAAGCAAGGCCAGAGCTGCTTATTTCCCTGTGCAGCTCATAAGAGTAAGGAATTACCTACCTGCCTGCTGCTCTTGATGATGATGATGATGATGATGATGATGATG
>NW_005295251.1:0-611 GCF_000412655.1 Myotis brandtii
GGGGGACGAGGTGACAGACTCTATGTTGAAGGGGAATGTATGTCTATTCAGCTCTCTTCCCATTGCAGAGACAGGTGGAGGAGGAGGAGGAGGAGGAGGAGGAGGGGAGTTCCAGAGAATATGCCCCCCTGGTTACAGAGAGAGACCCAGAGCTGGGTTTGGGAGAAACCTGAATTGGTGAAAAGAACAAAAGGACAATAACCTGAATAAGAATATCTGCTCTTCAATTCTGTTCACGTATCTGTCATCGAAACTGCTTCCTTCTTCTCCAAATAGTCTGTTACCCACACAAAAGCTTTATGATTGTGGGTTTGGGGAGTGGGCATTGTTAAATAGAACATATCTGGGAGAAAAAATATAAAATAATGACAGCGCATTCAGGATAGCAAGCCAATCCCTGGAGCTGGGGGGTAGGTTAGTTTCATCTGAAGTTTAAAAGAGGGACAGCTCATTCGAACATTTAGGTTAAATGGTGAAAAAGTTATTAAGGTCCCTGTAATATGCAGTCCCTAGAGATCAGCCCTCTGGAGCAGGGAGCTGAGCAGAAAAGGGAGGGAACATATCTAACGGACAGAGAATTCTCAGCACCCATGGGCATCCCACCTTCAAGG
>NW_005295252.1:0-611 GCF_000412655.1 Myotis brandtii
TTTTTTTGCAGGGATATCAGTCTTTTTTCCAAGAAAGTATCTTCATCTTCCCTAGTATTTTGTGTAGATGAAGATTCTGATGTAGGTATCTTGTTATGTTTCAGTAGTCAAACATATGTGTTCATTTGAACTCTAGAACTAGAAGGAATTATTTTTTCATTATTGACTATTATTTTTTTCCTTAAAGATGATGAAAGTAGAAAAGAATACTTTCTAAATGAGCATACTTTTTTCTTTTTACAGTTCTTCAGTTTGTAACTAATTTTAACTTTGAGTAAAGCAAGTTAATTTCTAATTATAATTTGTTGACCCTGCTTTCAAGATGTAAATGTTTTGGATTTCAGACCGAAAATAAAATGAAATAGTGGTATTTGTACCAAGGAAAACACTGTATTTCATTACTATTTCATTACACTATAATTGAAGAGTGGAGTATCAGAATAGTCACCGCATCTGACTCTCTTGTACACATCTAAGTATTTGCTTCTCTGCCCATACCTTCTGCCTTTAGACTGGACAGAACTATCATCCTTCCCATACCTTTTCTATGTGTCCATGTGCCTATTCTCTGACCTCCAGTATTTTTCTTCCTCAATATCTTTATTCTTTCT
>NW_005295253.1:0-611 GCF_000412655.1 Myotis brandtii
AGGTCACCCAGGCAGAGCAAAAGGGTCAGGCGCGGGTGGGAAGATCAGGGAGTGTGACTGTGGTGCCTGCTTCCCTGTTCTCTCCCTTCAAAGTTCTCTTCGTGCTCCGAGGCCCTCTGGTCTTGGAGAAAGTGACCAAGTGCTGGTGGCAGAAGCTGACCACACTGCTCCTCCTAGACATACTCGCCGTTAGGGAGATGCATGTGGAGCCCCGATTAAGACATTTCTGTTGATGGAGGTCAAGGATTGTGGCTGTTGGGTGGGGAGACCTTTGGGGGGCAAGATGGCTTTCCCGGAGTCTCTAAGTCATATTGCATGTATGACTTAGGTCCCCTAAACCTTGAGAAGGCAACCCCTTCTCAGCCTATGAGGAGGGCAGGCTCGGTGCCAAAGTGAAGTAGCCCCCAGGCTTCCGTTCTCTGCACTATTATTCCACACGAGTCAGCAGTCCCGGGTTAAACTAGGGTTTTGCAAAGCACTTACTCTTTGCGGCTTCGTACCTGTCTATACCAGACAAACTACTTATGAGCAGGTTGGCTTCTAAAGGCTATTGAAGTTGATTTGTTCCAAGAGTCCAACGTGACCCGTTACAGTTCAGCTGTGTGTGCCAC
>NW_005295254.1:0-611 GCF_000412655.1 Myotis brandtii
GCGCAGGACTGGGGAGCCCACGCATGCGCGTTTGTATTCCAGGGGAAGTTAGGGATATTTCCGCGACTGCATTCTGGTACCTCATAATTTGTCAGACCCTCAGAAACATATGACTATAGAATTGAGAGGTGCACATGTTAGAGTAAGCATTATCCCAATTAGTAAGTTTTATTTTTAAAAAGTTCAACAAATGAAAAAATTTTAGGCCATTCTATACCCTTTAAACTTTGTATCAAAAGTGATATTGTTTTCTGCTTCCTTCGTGCTCTTTCCCCAGGCTCACTCTGCTGCCTCCTACTGAACGGTTAAATGAAAGCAGTATCACAAATGGGATTGGTAGGATAGTTCATCTTTCTCCCAAGATCTCCCAGGATGGCCTGGTCCTGTGGCCCAGCACATGGACCACCACATGGCATGCTGGGCTCACCACCGCACAATTTCCTGTCACATGACTTGCTCCCCACTTTATTGCTCTTCCTTAACATCCTTTGGCTAAAAAACTATTCCCCTCCCCCCAGTCATTATTACAAAACAACCAAAGAATATAAACTATTTATTGACTGTATATTATGCTTCAGGGTACTGTATCTAAACTAACTTCTGTGAAGTGG
>NW_005295255.1:0-611 GCF_000412655.1 Myotis brandtii
CGCTCTATCCACTGAGCCAAACCAGTCAGGGCCCCTTCCTTTCTTTCTCTCATTTATTCATTCAATACTGTGTGCCAGTCACTAATGAATAAGACACACAAAATTTCAACTGTCTCAGAGCTTAGAGTTGATTGGAGAAGAATTGTAAGAAAGAAGTACAGAGCGTGGTGGTGGTGGTTGGGGGGGGGGGGCTCTGTAGCCCAGTCTGGTCTCAGTGCCTGGGTGGAACATGATTCCATTTCCTGAGATGGAAAACCCAGGAGGGAGACCAGGTTTGGGTGTGGATTTCAGGGAGTAAATAAGATTCAAATGCACATGGAGCTCATAGTGTCAAGCATCATTCCAAGGAGGTTACAATCTTCTTCTCATGTAATCCTCGCAGCAACTCTGTGAAGGGGGTACCACCATGACCCCCATTTTTACAGATGGAAGCCCAAGGCCCAGAGGATTAAGTGACTTTCCCAAGGTCATGTAACTAGTAAATGACAGAGCCAGGGTTTCAGACCCAGGCTGGCTGGCCCAGAATCCACACTCTTTACCTCTACAGCAGTGATAGTCAACATTTTTCATCTCATGGTATACATAATTCTGCAGCACAGCAAAAATATATT
>NW_005295256.1:0-611 GCF_000412655.1 Myotis brandtii
TGAGCCCCTTCCGTGGGCGGGATCAGCACCTCCTGTCCACCCCTTCCTCCCGCTGCCGCCTCCCATAGCTCCCTGTCCTGAGGGGAAACGGGGGGCCCTGTCCCCTCCCGTGGGGACCCGAGGAACACGTCTGCCCCAGCCGGACAATGAGGTGGACAGACTCCAGGATGGACAGACAGACAAGCAGTCACCTCCATGGGGCGACAGGATCTGGGGTCTCGGCCCAGGGGAGGCCTCGAGGGGCGGCTGGTGTGTGTGAGGGGACAGGGCTGGGAAGGAGATTGGCGACTGGCTGATCAGGGCGCGCAGGAGTCGCCATGGTTACCGTGCTCAGCCCTCCATTTCTGAGAGCAGCGGCAACACACGAGCCACAGAGACACAAAGGAGTGGGGAAGGCGCCAGCAACGCGGTGGAGAGGACAAGGCCCAGCAGACGGCCGACAACTGGTCCCGCGCAGGCAGGCTTTCTTCTGCGGCTGCGCGGACTGGTAGACACACAGCTGCACAGACACTAGAGCTCCATAGCGCCTGTCATCTGCCTGCCCTGTCTGTCTGTCCATCCATCCATCTACCCATCATCCATCTATCTACCTATCATCTATCATCTATCTA
>NW_005295257.1:0-611 GCF_000412655.1 Myotis brandtii
TTTGGAAAGGTACTGAACCATCAATCTTTTCCCCCTTTCTCCTCTAGAGTAGGTTGAAAAACCAGGGTTCTACAGCACAACTTTTTAGAAAAGTGGCTCTCAGAGTGTCTATCCAAATGCTAGGCATGCAGCAGGAGTGAGAGGCAGAGGTGATTAATCAAGGGAGAGGAGCCCTGACTTGGAGTCAAGAGGACAGACTGAGGCCCAGATCCCAAGTCAGAGTGGCCCTATAAGGATCAAATGAGATAATGCATGTGAAGAGCGCTGCATAAATATAAATCACGGTATAAATGTGCACACCATTTGATTAAAGGTTTTAATTTAAACGTGTCTTAAAAATTTCCCTAAGATTGACTGTTGATTTCTTCATCTAAGAATTAAGATATCATGTTTTATATATAACTAGAGAGCTTCTTACAAAGTATGAAGGATTATAAATATACAGATTTTTATATTCTCTACTTCTAGGAAGTGTTTGTGGCACTTACTTATTTGACTGATCCAGATAAAGAACTGCCACAAATATATGATGATATTACTTCTCATTGAAGAGAGTATTTTACAAATTACAAAAATGACTCATAACAATAAGATGACAACTTGGACAGGAT
>NW_005295258.1:0-611 GCF_000412655.1 Myotis brandtii
CCCTCGCCACTGCTGCAGCCTCCCGCTCCTCCTACTTCCCCAAGCCATTGCGGCTATGGCAGACAGCGCCAGTGAAAGTGATACAGAGGGGGCGGGGTGCAACTGCTGCAGCCTGGCCGCTATGCAGTCTTCCTGAGGCGGCAGCAGTGGGAAGCCAGGGGGCACTGTCATCTGGCGGTTCCGCCTGGAGGAGCTCACCAACCGCCCAGTCTCCTGGCAAGGGGGAATAATCTCATCTCCAGGGGAAAGATTTTTAGAATCCGGCGGAGCCAGAGGGTCCGTCATTATCTGATGCCCTTCCTTATCCGCCCCTTCCTCATCTGCCTTTTCCAGTTCTTCTTCTGACACCAAGGCTGCTGTAATAGGCGCCTGAGTTGACTGCAAGGGCCGCAAAGCAGTGGTAATATAAGCCCAGGTTCCTAAAACAGAACCTCCTATCGCACTGCCTCTCTCCTGCTCTCTCCTTAATGTACTGCCCACACGGTTCCAAACCTCCACATACAGCGTGCCTTTATCCGGGAACCACGGACAGTGATAACGAATTTGCTCTATAAGAGTCAATAAATCACAGGCAGTCGCCCGAAACAACTGCTGGATAAGCTTTAAAAAAA
>NW_005295259.1:0-611 GCF_000412655.1 Myotis brandtii
GGCAGAGAGTCAAAATAACTCACCTAAGGTAACAGGCTCAGAATAAGATCTCTTGATTGCTGTCACATTGTTTACTTCCCCACCCAGGCTCCCTCACATCATGAAGCAATAGGAAAATTAATTAATTATAGAAAAACATTTTAGGGAAACTGAATAAAAGAAGACCTAGCCCAGTTTATAAAGAGTTATATAATATGTTTTGCTTAGCTGAGACTATGGTGCTAAAATTCATCTGACTTAACCCCTTACATTCAAGTACTCAAAAAAGACATAGGCAATTGGCAATTTTCAAGATACATATTTTGCAAAATGGTTTAAAAAATAGCTTTTGTTCCAATGGTCTTATCAAGATTTGTAGTAGCTCTTTTATTATTTCTATATACTTATTTCTATGCAAGTTAAAGGTTCAACCATGAGTATATGGCTGTATAGTAACTATTATGTAGTCATATAATATACAAAATAGTTTATACCTGTGACTATGTATCTATTTTAGCACTATCCTTTCTGCAAAAATCTTCACTGACCTGTGTAACTCTTATTGAAATCATTCAATTTATGCTGAAAAGCATAGAGTGGTAAATATGATACAGTCCTTGTCTGCAAGGAGC
>NW_005295260.1:0-611 GCF_000412655.1 Myotis brandtii
AGAAAGAAACATCAATGATGAGAGAGAATCATTGAACTCTTCCATGAACAAAGTAGGGGCTTTACAGTCAATTGAGGGAAAATGCCAAGGAAGCCATAGCATCAGTGCTGGATGGGAGCCATGAGGGGTGGCTGGGCAAGCAGTTTATGGGGCCCTGCCCCGTCCCAGCCCTGAGCTTCATGCCATGCTGGGGCGGAGAGTAGAAGAAACCCTATCTAGTGGAAGAGAGAGAGCTGGCAGGAAGCAGAAAACAATATCCACGAAAGGCTTTGGTCTCCATGGTTCCTGCCAAATTTGGGGGTACCCATTCTTCTCCTTGCCCTGGAGCCCCCAGTTCTAGGCCTGTCTTCCCATCTCCGTCTTTCCTCCACAGGTGTAATAACCGCACCCAGTGCGTGGTGGTTGCCGGCTCCGACGCCTTTCCTGACCCCTGTCCTGGGACCTACAAGTACCTGGAGGTGCAGTACGACTGTGTCCCCTACAGTGAGTCCTCTTGTTCCTCATGCGAACCCGGGCCCTCCCCTACCCAGAGTGAGCGAGGAGGAGACACCTTGACCCGCCACACACACGCACATGCACATACACGTACACGCACATGCACATACACGCAC
>NW_005295261.1:0-611 GCF_000412655.1 Myotis brandtii
GAACAGCCATTGGATGTAGACGGGGTGGGCGAAGGCAGAGAACTTCCAGTTCGTCCTGGGAGGCACCCCTGCAGTGGGTGTTAGTCATGCCACACCTCGCTCTGGGCTCCCTGCCAGCCTGTGGGTACACCAAGGTCTGGAAGGGGGTCCCTGACATAACCAGCTTCAGGGTTTCCATGACACATTTCTCTCTGCGCAGAGTCAGGGTTGTGGCTGTCAGTTCGGATGTCCATTGTGTTTGATACTTTCTTCATCTCTTGTCTTTGTGTGAGGTGATGCCTTGTTCTACCTGGAAGAAATGGAGGAGTTCAACCCACTGTAGATCATTCATATTTAACTTTTTCATTTTAAAGTGTTTCTGTGACGTTACTACAAGTTTATACCATGAAATTCTACCAGAGATGAGCTCATGAAAGGTTATAGAAGGGTTCATCTTTTTTTTAAGTTCTCTGTTTTTTGACTTTTGACCATTGTTAATTTCCTCAGATTACTGACCTATTAGATGAGACAGCCAATAGGACCTGGCTGAACCTCTGGTCATTACCTTACAGACTTAGCAACATGGTATGGGCTGCCACGCAGAAAACCCACCTTCCCATGAGAGTGGAACT
>NW_005295262.1:0-611 GCF_000412655.1 Myotis brandtii
TTCTGGGATGGATTGAGGCAGTGGCTGGGTTGGTTTGGGAGTAGAGGAGATAGGATGCTGGAATAGAAATAGGATATAACTAGGAGGAGAAGCCACGCTTCTCAGGGAGTCAGGTGAGAGGAAGATCTCAATTGGAGAGTGCTGAGATCTGGCAATGGACCTACAACAAGCAAGTCAAACTCAAGAACCCAGAGCAGGAGAAATCCTGGGGTATGTATCCCCAGCACTTAACCTAGAGCCTGGCCCATTGCATGTGTTTCTTTTATTTTCATATAAATAAAGCTGGATCAAATTGAACTCTGTATCCATGTGATTGTGATTGCCCACTGGCCTGTGGTTAATGTCCCTACATGGCTGTCATGGCAAGAAGGCCTTTCCTTGTGCATATATGACAGCATCTGAATGAGTCTGCCCTTGAAAAAGACTCTCTACAGAGGAAAGGAAATAGATGAATGGGACCAAGACTGTGGCCTTAGTCACCTTTGGGTCATTTTACATGATGCATGTACCCTCTGGAAATCTCTTCTGATATCCTCTACCTCCTTACTGGGCTAATTCTTCTTTATCATTTTAGTCTCATCTTAAAAGTTACTCATCAGAGAAGGTTAGGT
>NW_005295263.1:0-611 GCF_000412655.1 Myotis brandtii
TCAGGGGAGACCTGCATGGCAGCCTTACAAACTCAGAGACCTAAAGTGACCACATAGAATGATCTGAAATGAAAACTTTCTAATTAAAAGCAGTTCAAGAACCCCACTCGCACTAGCATTGGAGAAATACCACCCGTTCATTTCCCTGATAACACCAGAAATTGTGGTTATGCTCCTATTTTACAAACTACATCCCTCGGGAGCATCAGTTGTGATCTCAGTCCTCTCCCTCCCATTAATCAGGCAGAGATCGCTCACATACATCTTCAGGTATAGTTGGCAGTTAGACAGATAAGATCAGAGCAGGGATCATAGGCCAGGTACTGACGGTCACCACGGTGCCGAGCAATGGGCAGAACTGGGAAAACAAACACATCTCCCCAAGGGAATCTTTCCTCCCTGGCATATCGATGGTCATGTGCTTTGGACCCCCTGATCTTTCTTCCCCAGAGATAACATCTAGGCCTGGTTATGTGTCAGCTCCAGGCTCTGCAAAGCAGCAAAACCAAACAAATAGTCCCACAGCTGACCTCAGGACCAGCTTCATTGAAGAATGACCCTCTGTCCTGGTGCAGACCAATCAATCAGTGGAGACCATGACCCTGAAAGGA
>NW_005295264.1:0-611 GCF_000412655.1 Myotis brandtii
GAAGCCCTGGGGGCTGTCCGGGGTGCGTGGGGGAGATGAAGGAGAGAACGCTGCTTCTCCAGTTGTTGGGATGATGAGCGTGCCCCCCACAGATGGCCTTGGCGTGGGCAACGGCATGGCCGTCCAGCTGGGCCTGCCCCGGGTCAGGCCGGCAGAGGACATCACTGAAGGCCCCGGGAAGTTAGCAGCTGTCGCCCAGGCCACAGGCGTCTCTGAGGAGGGTGTGGCCCACGCCGGCGGAGCGCTGCTTCCGGTGGAGGACAGGTAAGGGGCTGGGCGAGGGGCAGTGACGTTACCCAAGGGCCGGGAAGCTCACCCCCTCTGGTGAGAAGAGGCCTCCATGTTGACCCTGTCACCGCACAGATAGTTGGGTGAAGGTCAGTGAGTTACCAGGAGGGGCCTGGATGTCCTCACCAGAAGGGTAATGTGGGGGGGGGGGCAGTCAAGGCCAAGTCTGGAGTGAGGCAGTGACATCATCAAGAAGGGCCAGAGTGGGGATGGTGTCATCGGAGGGGGTCCCTACTCTATTCTTGAGGCAATGGCAGGATGGCACGTGTTGTGCCTGGTTCCCTATGGGCACAGCGGTAGGTGCCACATGACCCAGAAGACAA
>NW_005295265.1:0-611 GCF_000412655.1 Myotis brandtii
ACTGTGCAGGAGGGCCTACCTTTACATTTTCTTTGTGACTATCCAACCACAGCAACTGAGATTTTCAAAAATAGGTCAAGGGGATCTTAGCCTGCCTATTGGAATCTCCCTTCACAGATGGTTTTGGTCCCACTGGAGAAGACAGAGCCAAGGCCAGTGTTCAGGTGGAAAATCTATGGCAGCCCAAAACATGTCATGCTTCCTAATTTAGCTTTGAGGTGGGCAAAAGGACCCTTTTAGAAGAACAGTCTGATGTTTCGAACTTGGCTGGAGGCAGAGATACAGCATCTTCTGGGGAGATGGGGATGGAAGAGTCCTTCTTTCCTGTGGCAGAAGAGGCAGCTTCATGCCAGCTTCGTCTTTAGGAACAGCCAGAGTTATTTCCAAGGGGTTGTACTAATTTGTCCTCTCAACAGCAGCCTATGAGGGTTCCTGCGTCGTCACATTCTGTCAGCACTCAGCATTACCAATATTTTTAATGTTAGTCCTTCTGGAAAGTAATAGAGTTATTTCATTGTGGCTTTCATTTGTATTTCCTAGATAATTAGTATGTATAAAACATTTTATATGTGTTTATCGGCTACTTAAAGATCTTGGGGTGTTGTTTTTTT
>NW_005295266.1:0-611 GCF_000412655.1 Myotis brandtii
TGGTATCTAAGTTAGGAAGTTTATCAGCTACTGAACTCATTAAGGTTGTAGTTACAGAATTCGGACAGAATACAAAGAGTAACTTGAGTGACCCTCATGCATTCTTCATTCTTGTGGGCTCCACTGGTAAAAGGGGCTGAACTATTTGAGCTTGTTGATTTGAGAAAAACCTTTTACTTCTAATTTTGGAATCAAAACCATTATAAAATAGGACCCGGGCTTTCTTTTTATAATAAAAGTACTTGAAGTGGCAGTGGGCACCTATTGTTTCTGTCTTCCAGGTATAACTTTTAACTCTTTCTGATAATGGTGCCCCATTTTCACTGTGTAACCGTTTCTCCCACATTCCATAAGATTTTGGATGATCTGTCAGTCATAGAATCCCTCTTTCCAAACCATAGGTTGGAGATGTGACCAGGAATATCTACTTAGGATTTACCATCTCTTGGCCATAGTGATTGGTCTAAGGAGTGAACATGTGATCCAAACAGAGCCAATCAGACTCTTCTCCTGGAATTTTATACATGAATAGTTCTCCTCCTTTTCCTAGACTCACTGGGTTGGTATAATTTAAGCCTAGAAATGGCTAAAACCATCTACTTCCTCCTCCA
>NW_005295267.1:0-611 GCF_000412655.1 Myotis brandtii
ACTGAATACTAAAAGGAATGGGTGGATATTTGATGAAGAACAGGATATTTGCCTCATCTTAAAGTATCTCCCCACAAATTATCAATTGAAAAAAGGAAAATAGAAATCAAATGGGCATCATCTTAAACAATCAACTTTAGCGTCACCCAGAATGGGGCAAACCATTATCCTGTGCCTCCTGATATGGGGCACTGGGAAGGACCACTTGCAGAGTGTTCCTGTCCAGGAGCACTTACTCTACCAAGTTACTGGCGCATGCTCTTAAAGATACCCATGCTGAGACGGATGAAGAAAGGCCAGGACACTGTTCCAGACATGACCACCAAGTGCAGTGCAAGATCCTGAATTGCATGCTGGACCAGGAAAATTATTGCAATAACATAAGACTTCATTGAGTTCGTTGGTGATATAGTTTTACTATGGTTATTCAAGAGAATGTTCTTGTTCTTGGGAAATATATATTGAAGTTTCTAGGCATGAAAGGGGAATGACATCTATCATCTGTACCTTACTCTCCAATGCATGTGATGGAAGGAGAAAGGAAGGGAGGAGACAGGGAAGGGAGAGAGAGAAAGATGGAAGGAGGAAGAGAGAGAAAGAGAGGGAGAGAG
>NW_005295268.1:0-611 GCF_000412655.1 Myotis brandtii
TGTGTTAGATTATGTGTTAGATAGGAGGTGTCTGAGGGGATTGAGAGCCAAACACTATTTAAACAGTTATAATATATCATCTTGCAGCTAAGCAGCACACATTTATTTGCCAATCAAGATTTTAGATGGTAACTTTTTTTTCTAGCATGTTATTTCACTCTCTAATGTTAAGTGACTGCTCCTGTTTATATACATAGAGTACAATAAGTTAAGTCAACTTTCTTTAGTGACTGGCCAGAGATTATCTGTAGTTCAAAATACTTTACCTCCAGTGAGTTATAAATTTGTATGCAACAAAAAATGAATGTGGGATTAGTAATGTGAAGAAGCTGTTAAAGAACTCTGTATGGTGTGTCATACATAGATTAAAGAAAACACAACACATGACAGTTCTAAGAACCAAAGCACAGCAATCATTGATGTTCTTTACATTCCCATACCTCAGTACCTGAAAATAGAGAAAAACAAAGAGGTTTTATTTCTTCTCATATTTTCCTAAGGAGAGAATTGGGGGAAGTTTGTGTGGTAGATAATATCTCCACTTTTCCCCTAAAGGGTCTAAGAAAGCACAGAGAGTTGGAAATAGAGCCATGTCTTCTTTGTTATCAGTT
>NW_005295269.1:0-611 GCF_000412655.1 Myotis brandtii
ATGTGGCTCACGAGCCGCAGTTTGCCGACCACAGGCTAGGCTGTTCCATATTGACACAGACCTTCTGTGAGGCAATGGGGAGCACTATGGATTGATGCCTGATACTCCCAAATAAACACACACAGGAAAGAGGAAGTGGTAAGTCCTTCAGGTTTCTACTTTGTAGTGGTCATCTTGTCCATTCCTATCATTGCCACTGCTTCCCTCTTTCAATGCTTTTTCTTAGATTTTGTTTTTCCTGACCACATCAAAGTTTTTCAAAAGCTGATACTAATTATTTTGACTGTTCTGACGGATTCAATAAATCAGATGTTGTTATAAAACAATAGTCACCAAAGCCAGGAATTAGAAGCAATCCTTGATCGCCAGATTTATTTGGCTACCAGGTCCCAAAGATATTTCTACATTCTTTCTCAAACTTGTCCCCTCCTATTCAAATTCATACCCGTGAACAAGAGGGCTCAGCTAAGGAGGCAAGTGAGGCTAAAATCCTTAAACAAAAGTCAACTAGGCATTTCATCACCAAAAGGATTTAGTCAAGAAAAAGAAAGGATTACAATCCAGTAGTGCAGAAATGGAAGCCACGTGCATGATCAAGGGCCAAGAAGACA
>NW_005295270.1:0-611 GCF_000412655.1 Myotis brandtii
CCGGTGTGCTGAGCCCCAGGGCCAGGCTCTCCACTCAGGCTGAGGCCTGCAGGTGTCTAGTTGAGGGCACAGGTGGAGGTGGCTAAGGGTCCCACCGCCCTCCGAGGGGAAGGCTCCTTCCTTGCTGCTGGTGTCTGCAGACGGAATGCTGCCCCGCTCCTGGGATGACTTTGAAGGGAATGTGGGTGTAGGGCCTGGTCATCTGTGGCGTTGTCTACCGGCTGCTCGTTGTTTGGGGATTCAGGTGCCTCAGGAAGGGGGGAGAGAAACCCTCTCAGACCGCTGTCCCCCCGCTTCCCTCTGAGGTGAAGTTACCAAGAAACCAGTACCTGGGAGGACGACAGAGGAAGTGCTTGTCACATCAGTGCGTTTGTAGGAGCATCTGCGCTTCAGGTGGGAATTCATGAGAAGGGCCATGTGATTGGTGAGCACTTTCTTCTCTGGGTATAACCTCCGCTCAGCACGTTGGCCTATGAAACACTGAATGTGTACATGAGAGAGTTTGGTGTCAGAGTTCTCACTTGAGAAGCTCTGGTGTTACTTAAATGTCAGGCTTGTATGAAATAACCAGTGGCCTGGTGCATGAAATTCATGCATATTAAAAGGGGATT
>NW_005295271.1:0-611 GCF_000412655.1 Myotis brandtii
TCATCCCCACTCTTCCCCAAATGACCGCTGCTCGAGTGCGGTGCTCGGTGCTCGGGGTCACAGAGAGAACACACAGACCCTGGGCTCCCCGCCAGCCCTGACCGGCTCGGACGAGGGCGGAGCTCCCACGTCTCCCCCACCTCCGCCGCCAGGCCCCCCGGAGCCCCTGACTCCCCAAGGCTGGGGGGTGTAAAACTGGGAGGACCACCCACATCTGTGGGTGCTGATCGTCAGGGGCAGGGGGTGCCGGTGGACCCCTTGGCAGACGGAAATGTCTCCCAGTGACAAAACCTTTAGAGCCCAATGCAGAAAGGAGAGAGGAGAGGCCTTTGGGCCCAGTGGCCGCAGGCGTCCCACCAAGGTGGCCGCGGGCCTGGGCCGGATCCCTCGGGTGGAACCTGTTGGCCCACTCCCAGCTCCCAAGCAGAAAACTCAGCTCCTGTGGAATTCCAGGCCCGGCCAGACCCCCAGGGGCAGGTGTGGCTAGAGAGGGAGGTAGGACGTGCCCCCCCACAGACCCCTGGGGACGGCCTTCCAAACGGCAGAGCGTGGGGGTGGGGCTGGGACCACGCTGGGTGACTGGCATTTGATACCAGACTCAGTTCACCCTC
>NW_005295272.1:0-611 GCF_000412655.1 Myotis brandtii
CCCAGGACCCTTCAGTCCACAGGCTGATGCTTTATCCTCGGATCCTCTTCATCTTTTAAAATAATGTACATTGTAGATTATCTCATATCAGGGTATTTATAGCTATCACACTTTTTCACAGCTCTACAGATGTTCTGTAATTTTTTAAACTGGTCGTTAGAGTTGAACATTTTTAGGTTGTTAACAATCTTTGACTTTTACAATGTAGCAATGGACAGTTGGCACCTTGGTCATGAGCGAAGACATCTGCATGATTTACTCTAGAAGTGGACATGCTGGGTCAGAGAAATGTGCACTTTGAGTTTTAATTGAGGCTATTGAAGTCACATGCCGACAGCAAGGTACGGGGGTGTCATTTCCCCAAGCCCTTTCTGATATTGTGGTGACAAGAATCGTTCTTTGTCTTGTTTACAGGGATGTTTACCTGAACTTACATTTAATAAAATGACATAAAGCTTTATGCACACATTACACCAATGTCAGATTCCTGGTTTTCATGTTGTACTGTAATTATGTTAAGACTAAAGGCCTGGTGCACGAAATTCGTGCACTCGGGGAGGCGGTCCCTCAGGCAGGCCTGTGCCCTCTTGCAGTCCGGGAGCCCTCGGGGG
>NW_005295273.1:0-611 GCF_000412655.1 Myotis brandtii
CTAGATGTTTTGCATTTTTGATGCCACTATAACTATCTTTTATTTTTATTGCTTATTGCTGGTGTCTAGAGAAAAATTTGATTTTTATGTTCAGCAACTTTGCCAAAAACACTTAATTCTAAAATGTATTTGTAGTTTCTTTTGCATTTTTTGCCTTATATAATCATATATGAGTAGTGAACCTTTTGTTTCTATCTTCAATTTTTATATCTTTTTTTTTGTCTTACTATGCTAAATAGGATTTGTCACGCAGTGCTGACTGGAAGTGATAATAGTGAACTTCCTGGAAGCCCATGTTTCCAAAGCCCTGGGGAATGTGCTGTGTTTCATCACTAAGTGTGATATTCACAGGAGGTGTTTTTGTAAGCACCCTTTTATAGAGTTAACAGAGTTACCTTCTATCACTGCTTGGCGAGTTTTTATCATGCTGGAAAGCGTTTGTCAAATACTTTTACTTTATTAAGATGATCGTGATTTCTTTTCTATCTTTAATATGTTAAATTGGTGAAATGAGTTAATCAGTTTTCTAAAGTACCCTTGCATTTGTGGGGTTATGATGTGTTATCTTTATTACACACTAGAGCAGTGATGGCAAACCTTTTGAGCTCGGC
>NW_005295274.1:0-611 GCF_000412655.1 Myotis brandtii
GGGGGCAGGTTCTTAGTTGCAAACAACAGAATTCACTGTGGCTACTTTAAGCAGGCAAGGAATTTATTAAATGGTTTTGAGTAGCTCACAGATGATTCACTAGGGCCAGAAAGCCAGATTTTGAGGCTACATAGCCATGAATAATGCCCAACCACACTGAGGTATCTCTTGTGAAACCTACTATTGCTGCCAAGCAAATATGACACTTAACACTGGGCGCCGTTGTTCTAGAAGCAGCAGCATTCTTTGACCCCGTCGATACCCCTGCCAGTCACTTCCTCATGATGGTTGCTTCTGACCCAAGTATCTCCTTGGTGTTCTAGTTGGCTGAAGCCTGATTAATCATTTATATACTAACTACAAGGCATTCTGGGACTATGAATTCTACATAGCTTCCACCTACATAGAAAATTAACAAAATATGAGAAGGGTGCCCAGAAATGTGGGCAGCCAAAAATGATGAAAGCTTACACCACTAATCAAATTTTTCCAGGTGACTTTTGTTTCCAGAAGCTATTCAAAGTGATCTCCAGTACCTATTCTTCTAAGGAAGGTATCGAATAATTTGGTATGTCTATAAAGTGGTGGGAAAAGTGTTGCTTATCTAATCT
>NW_005295275.1:0-611 GCF_000412655.1 Myotis brandtii
GGTTGGTTGTCAGAAACAGAATCCACTTAATCTGGCAAAAGCAAAGGGGGTTCTTATTAAACAGCACAGGCATATTTGATGGACCCTAAGGTAGAAAAAGGGGCCGAGCCTTATGAGGAACTAGAACCCCAAAGTAGTCACCTTGCCAGAATCAAGACAATATTCTGTATATCTAGTATCTCTGCCTCCAAAATGATACTTTGTATTGATCTGTCCTCTCTGCACTTCTTTCCCTCACCTCTTTCTCGGGTTGTCTTTCCCCTTTCCTCCTGGAGCTGACTTTGCTACTGCAGTCCCTCATTTATATCATTTCTCCATTTAGACTTCCAGCAGATACCAACTAGAGATCTTAGGTCTTATTTAAAATTCATGGGAGAGGGAATTGATTGGCTCAGCATGAGTTAAGTGTTCACCTCTGGTCTAATAGCTGTGACCTGAGGGCAGGTCAAGTCAGGCCCACTGATCTCACAGTGGGAATAAGGAGTGTCCAAGAAAGGACATGGACAGGGCAGGAAAACTGGCCACTCTCCCTACATGGTGGTATTCTCTTTGTTTCTCTTCTCCTTAGCTAATTTATTCTCCTGGTTCCTACATGTGACATCTACATTTCA
>NW_005295276.1:0-611 GCF_000412655.1 Myotis brandtii
TTGCAAGGCCACCACACAGGCCTTCCCTGAGTTAATCGGGTTAGCATGTGGCCCCTTTTCATCCACCCATTCTTATTTTTTCTCTTATTTTTTTCATCAATTATACTTGCCAAGTATAATCATGGTTAATTTGTTTTCCTAAAGTGCCAGCTCTTGCATCTAAGTTGTTATTAAAGTTCTTATGTAGGAGGGATGGTGAAAGAATTGTCAGCATGAACCAAGGGAGGAAGACACAGTGAGGCCATTTCTCTGGAATGGAAGGCTGTGAATTCAACTTGGTGAGGTTTCATGGCATGTACACAATCTCCACTAATTACTATGATACCATTGTTTGTGTCTCACACAATCATAAACCTCAAAGAAGTCTGTCACTCTAAATATGAGAGACATTAAGATAAAGTCATAAATTGGTGCTAATACCATAGCTGTTCCAGACAGTTAAGGACTTCTTTTTTAATTGTCCTCATCTGATGAAAAGAAGAAGTGGAAACCAGTCTCCTCCACACTGAATGTCAGAGCCATTCTTGACATTGACCAAAAGAGCGAATGAGGAAAAATCACTAAGGTCAGCTTTTGGGACTTTGCTTTCAACTTGTAATAAAGAGAAAAAA
>NW_005295277.1:0-611 GCF_000412655.1 Myotis brandtii
TGTTATTTAATAAAATATTCTCGTTATTATCAATTGTTGATACAAGAGATGAAAATCTATAGAAAAATAAGAGTACTTCTGAATCATTACAAAATGCCAGTATTTGATCATTTTTATATGTTCTTTTTCCTTTGGTTGTGATCAATAAAAATCAACAAAATGTCAACACTGACTAATACTGTAGGTACATTTGATGTATAATTACCACAATTCATGGATATTCCGCTACCACCACTGATGGAGTCCCACTTGACAGAACATTATTTTCACCATCACAGATAATAAAAATCAACAGGAGACAAATGATCTTTCACTTATACCCAACAAAATATGTTTGTCCTGCTGTTGAGTATTAAAGTGTCAAGCATAGCCACAAGTTTTTCAGGGAAAAGGCACAATGACAGTGAAAGTTTTCAATCACCACGTGCCATCTAAAACTGGAAGTAGCACTTACCAGTTTTATTTGCCCTCAAAGGAATTCGAAAGCATAACCATATTTCAACTACAAAAAGTAATACCTGGGATGCATGACTTAACGTCAGGTTTGGAAAACTGAAAGCACATTTGAAGCAGTTTTTAAATCTGCTTTCAAATACAGCTGAGGACTTGAA
>NW_005295278.1:0-611 GCF_000412655.1 Myotis brandtii
GAGTTGGGGGGAGTATTGTGAAAGTGGGGGAGATCAGGGATCCAGATGGGAAGTGATAGTTGTTTAGACACGAGTAGTGGCAATAGAGAGAAGCATATGAGTTTGAGATCTATTTTGGAGGTAGAAGCAATAGGATTTGATGACAGATTGGCTGTGGGGGTGAGACAGAGGGAGGCAACAAGAATAACTCCTAAGTTTTGGGCTTGAGCAATGCAAGGGATGCAGGTGCTGTTTGCGGAGATGTGGAAGGCTGGTGCAGGAGCGGACCGGGGAAGAGGCCATGGTCAGAGTCAGCTTGGCCATGGATGCCTCTTGGCAGAGTATTAGCAACACTTTCTACCATAGGTAGGCACTGATATGTCTTGAATACGTTGGACGAGCAACCCGTTGCAGGACACTAAACTTTCTTTCCCTGAGGGAAAAGCAAGGACAGCACTGTGTTTGCTCTATTTTTCTCTGCAGACAAGGTGGTTGTAGTAAATTCCCACAAAGTGAGAACAGGGTCCCAGCCAAGAGTGAGCTGTGCCAGGTAGGATCATGGAGTTGAGGGCAGAGATTGCCCCTGCAGGTGTATGTAAGGAATAAAGTACTCCTTGCTGGGGAGGTTAAAC
>NW_005295279.1:0-611 GCF_000412655.1 Myotis brandtii
ATAGGACCATTTAGGCCATTGAAGAATCCCACCTTCAGGCAATGGGCAGGAGCAATGCAGGAAACACTGACTATTACTCAGCATTGCATTTGATAGGGAATAAAGGAAGTAAGAAACCTTTTTATTGATGTCTTCTACATGCGATTTTCACCACAAAGCTATTAAAATAAATCAAGGTACCATGTGTCTCAGAGTAAGGAAATAGCCCTCAATTTGGCAGACTTTAGAATAGGTAAGTATTCTACTTATTTCTAGTTATAGATAAAGTGAGACTTTGAGAGATTAAATATCACACCTGAGTTCACAAAGCTGGAAAGAGATATAATTAGGACTTGAATTCCGGATATATTAAGAGTGGAGCCCAAGGGCTTCATCAGTATATCATTCCAGATTACCAGCAACTACCGTCTTCTATGATTGACCAATGGAAATTTGTCTTCCTCCAACCACTCTGGTCATGGCAGTTTCTTGATACATTAGGAGTCCTCTCAGAAGAGAAAATGGAATTGTTTGTCATGATTTGTTTTCAAAGAACCTAGGTTTACTCCTTTGAATGTCTGCTTCTCTTTCTTAGTGCTTACCTCTTTTTCATTATATATAGCACAGCAGTA
>NW_005295280.1:0-611 GCF_000412655.1 Myotis brandtii
GCTAATCAACTGTGGTAAAGCAAGAAAGCCCATGACTTAGAGTCCAAAGACTTGCATTCAAGTTTTGACTCTGTCACTTACTAGTCTATCTTGGCTTCAGTTTGCATATTGTATAATGGCAATATTACTAAATAGTTTATAGGGTTGTCATGAGATTAGTGCATCTGAGAACTTTAAAAAAAATGAAAGGACAATACAAATGTGGAGTGTTTTTTATCTAAAAGAATTGTCTTAAAATATATATAAGTAATGTATTTTTTTCTGAGCAATAATATATTACAGATAAGTAGAAAGAAAAAATAACTTGTAATATAATTAAGCAGTGTATTTTTCAAGATCTCCCTTTCTCTCTTCCTTCCCACCCCCCTCTCTCTCAGCAACTTAATTGAACACTTGTTAAAACTTTACCCAAACCTACCTATACATGTAATCAATGAAAAAAATGGACTCTTCAAGGAATTTTGGGGAAGGATATTGATTTAAAATCAGAGAAAATAATATTAGGTTGTTTCACAAATGTAGTATTGGTTGTCTTAGTTTGATTTGCTACAGTCTTTGCATTCAGATCTTAAGGACAAAGCTTCCATTTAGATTTAACTTTTTCAACAAAC
>NW_005295281.1:0-611 GCF_000412655.1 Myotis brandtii
GAAGCCATGAGCTTACGAGCAATATAAGAAGAAATAAATGAATCGACAGCCTTACCTTTAACACACTTCCATTTTCAGAGATCCTGAGGCCTGGCTTCTTCAGCAAAGGGCGGCCGTCTTTTAACCAAGTCAGAGTGGGCGCAGGGATAGCATCGCTTTGGCATAGGAGCTCCACAGCCTGGCCGATGAGGACAGAGACGTTCTGTTCTTCTCCCATGATATTTGGCGGAACTAAGTGAAAGATGGGGTTTCCCTCAGGATCAAGCAGGCCAGCCCACTGCCTGTCATTATTAATCATCAGGATATATATACTGGATAACTCCACTGTTTCTTTTAAGATGTAGGATCACGATCATTCTAACATACCCTCTTTGCATCATTTAGTTTAGAATCAAAAGTGTTAAAAAATCACCGATGAACGTGCTGTTGTTGAACAAAAATAGTTTTCACCATCTTTTCTCTTAAAAAAAAGTTTTAGAACAGGAAGTTTTCACCAAGTGGCCATTTAAGAAACTTCTTGAACGCCATATTATTATTTAAGATTTTCAAAGGAATAAATCATTCATGATATATTTTGGAAATAATGGATTACAGCAAATGCATTTTTGATA
>NW_005295282.1:0-611 GCF_000412655.1 Myotis brandtii
GCATTTTGTGGGCCGTTGCTGCACTTACTGAATGAATGGATGGGTGGATGGATGGATTGCGGTGTATGAATCATGTCGTCGGGAAGGAAGTCCATCGTTAGGAGACCTGCGTAGAGCTCCACCCAGATGAGTTTTCCAGTCGAAGCTGTCAATGCCTGGTGATCAGTGAACAAAAGAGCAGGAAGGACGGCAGCTGTGTCATGGCCGATAACGCTCCTGCGGCTGAGGAAGCAGGACGTGGGCAGGCAGAGCTTGAGACGTCAACCAGCTCACAGAGTTTCGTTTGGCAGAATTGGGGACCTTTAAGACAAGACGGGGCGGGGAACTGCTCGGGCTAAACTTGAAAAATTCGAGTCCTCCTGAACTAGGCAAAAGCTGTCAGAGGCAATTCAGAAAGACGAGTCTGAGGATTATGGAGGAGAAGATGGGCAGATGTCGTGCTTCATTCATTTTGAATCTATTGCTACTTGGGAAGAGCTCATTCCCAGAGCTACCCGTGTCGGGAGAAAGTGACATACTGTTTACTTTCCAGAGGGCTATTGAGAAGATTAAGTGAAAAAAAAATTATATGAAAGTGTTTGGTTAACTGTAAATGCCACACAACTATATTT
>NW_005295283.1:0-611 GCF_000412655.1 Myotis brandtii
TGCTACTTTGTAATAGTCCATCTGCCTTTTTCAGAAGTGCTCAAAGCCTTTCTCTCATTACTTCTGAACCTTCTGACAGGAAAATTGACGGATAGGGGAGCTCTCCTACCCTATAGTTAGGTGAAAAGAAGGCCACAGAGGAACTCAATTAAGGAAATTTCACTTATAATTCAGTTTTCTTTGTTACAGTCCAAGCTACTCTCATTTTAGAGTTCTATGTCATCTATTTTTTTAACTTCTAAAACATCATGTGCATTATATACAGGGTGGGGAAAAAGCAAGCTTACAGTTGTGAGTACACGAAACAGTTTATCCTTGTATTATTATTTATTAATTACTGTATTATTTTCCGTATGAGCAACTGTAAACCTATGTTTGTACCACCCGTATGTATACTGCCTCCAGTGAATGCAAAGCTGTCAAAATTAAGAAGGAAGCATAATTTTGGGGTCCTTCCCATCTAATTTGTGGTTAAAAGTGAAATAATAAAAACAGAGTGAATCCATGATCTTCAGTTGCTCAAAGACCATACTACATCCAACACAGAAGCACACCCCATCCTGATATGATCTTCAGACCTTCTAGAGCAGTGGTTCTCAACCTTCCTAATG
>NW_005295284.1:0-611 GCF_000412655.1 Myotis brandtii
TTAATTTCCAAAATTTCCTAAAACCTGTCTTTTTCACTCCCCCAACTTCCTGTTTCAGTGGGAGGGAAAATAGTTTCATTTAACCTGGGAAAAATAAACTAGTATAGCTTCTCTGTTTTTAGGTTCAGAAAGGAGACTGGAATTAAGGGAAATGAGTGTTTTTTGAATATCTACCATGTGATAGATACTCTGCTAGGTTTTGGGAATTTTTAATTGTTAGTCTATAGCTATATTTATCTTCTTTCTGATGTAAGTATGCCTTAAAAACTAGAGAATAAAAAATAATTCTTTAAGTTAATATCAGAGCCTACAGAAGTCTTATCACTTAGCATGACTGAGTCCTCAAAGTCATGTACGCTTTCCTAGAGATACTTGACACCAAAATAAACTGTAGTTATTTTATTTTATTTTTAATTACAGTTGTTACTCAATATTGTTTTATATTAGTTTCATGAATACAGCATAGTGGTCAGACAATTACATAATTTACAAAGTGATCTCTCCAATAACTCAAGAACTCAAGTAGACACCTAGCACCATGCATAGTTTTTACAATATCATTTACTACATTCCCTACACTGTTCTTTCACATTCCTGTTATTATTTTGTGA
>NW_005295285.1:0-611 GCF_000412655.1 Myotis brandtii
CCCCCCCCCCGCACTCCGAGTGCATAGATTTTCGTGTACCGGGCCTTTAGTTTCATCATAAACTTGAACACACTTTGCTTTCCATACTATTTAGCCATTAAAGGGATAATTAAATGAAGCTGAAAGTGTGATGACTTCAAGCATATTTTCTAAAATCACAAGTTAGCTTCATATATTTAGGCTACTTACATAGAGAACTTTCATAAAGTGTTTCAATATTCTACATTAAAAGTTTAATATTCCCAACTTTCAAGAAACAGAGTTCAAAGTAAAATACAGAAAATTTATCTATTAAAGGTAATTATAGCAAGGAAAAAAGCACCCAATTAATCCAATTATTTTTACTCTCTAGGGTAAAACCTTCATTTATCAGGCTTCTTAATTGTAATACTTCTCCAGAATCTGGTTTGATTGCTTTTATAACACTGGCTTAAATTAGCATGTATCAACATATTTTAAGGAAGAAATAATATCAGGCAAAAATATCATAAAGCAATGAACATTAAAATTGTTTGATTCACCCGGCCGGAGAGGATCAGTTAGTTGAGCATCATTCTGTGCACCAAAAGGTTGCCGGTTCAATTCTCAGTCAGGGCACATGCCTGGGTTGT
>NW_005295286.1:0-611 GCF_000412655.1 Myotis brandtii
GGGAATTTTGGAGCCATTGAATGTTTATCTGCAATGCCTACTATTGTTATACATGGTATTGTGTAGAATTAATTGCAATATACAAACTCTGATTCATCAAAGAGGTTTCATTTTTCAAAAGTTACTATTAGTACACAGTATTTATAGCCTAGGGAAAACTTTCGCAGTACTGTATTTTAGATATTTTCTTTGGGTTTTATGAATAAACAACTACTACTTATAGCACACTTTCCACATTACAGACACAGGCTATGTACCTTTTCAACACTGCCTCAACCGTCTTCACAACAACTCTGTAAAGTAAGAAACTTTATTCACGTTTTTCAGATAACAAACTGAAGTTAAATTGGCTTGAATTATCTAGCCAAGGTCTTAAGAGTGAAAGTGACAGAACTGGGATTTGTGATGAAAGTCGTTTTAGGATACTTGAACCTTATTTCTCTGAGCTCATTGTGTATTTGGTGTGCCTTAGGCAATGAAAAAAAATCCCCCCATATATTAGCCACATCTAATTATGAATATAATCTTAAAGACAACATGCTTTGAATTGCACATAATGAATCTATTTACTTGGCCAAATACTTCATTAGTGTCAGAGCTGACAGCTTACC
>NW_005295287.1:0-611 GCF_000412655.1 Myotis brandtii
ACAACTTTTCTTTGAAACTAGGAGAATAAATTTAAACAGTGGTGGGACATAAGAGGCACTAAGCAGATATTTATTAAATGCGCTAAGGAACACTTCAGGTGCAGGGGAAACAGGCCTGTGTTTAGACTTGGGGAGCCAGATCACAAAAGGAAAAACACCAATCAAATGGTTCTTTAGTCATCTAATGTTGGTTTGTGTTTCACTACAATTTGCCCTCCACATCTCTTTTCTAAGGTGCAATTCACGAAATCGTGTGATATTAATTAGGCACAAGGGGTGGCCCAGAGAGCGCATTTCCATTTCCTCATGATCTCAGGTGGGCAGTCACTCATCAATCCCAACATAGCGTTAGCTTCATCCTTTTAGCAAATCAGTCCTGGCTGACAGCTGATAACTGGTTAAACGCGATGTCCTCTGACATGGGAGTGATGAGAAAATAATGGGTCTCTTCTTTGGGCAGAAGAATAATTAGCAATGAGGGGTTGCCCAAGTTCAATGATTTAATGATTTGCCAACATGACGAGTGACACCCGAGGTACAGAGAGCCTTGTTCAGGACTGATCTGGATCAAAGTGAAGCAGCAAACCCAAACAAAAGACACCCATTAGCTG
>NW_005295288.1:0-611 GCF_000412655.1 Myotis brandtii
TGATGGCTCCCTAGCTCTGCAGCTTGTCTTCACCCTGAAAATATTTACTATTCATACAATTCCTAAAATACAATTGTTATCAGCTTTGGAGGAGAATGTTAGCTGGTAGACCATAGAAAGATACCAGTTGGATAACAGTAATTTAGGGCAACAGTTTTCAAACAGTGATCCTTGGAACCCTGCCCCTTTAATCCTAATAGTTCTGCTCTTAGAGTTCCATTTGACTATCTAGGAACCCAGACCTTAGGACGCTCTTGTACCATGGGATTGGGAGGCATTCTTTAGAAACAAGTTATCATTAAGGTAAAAGGATACCTAGAACATTGTGTAATGCTCTCCACCACAATGAGCCAACTCTACCTTTCCTGTTCTATCATCTTAGATTAGTGGAGTGTTAAGTGGCAGACACCCAAAATAAAGTGACTTAAACAAGATAGAAGTTGATTTTTCCCTTACCTTAAAAGTTAAGTGGAAGATTATCCAATGTTGGGATGATGGCTCTGCTCCACAAAGTCCTTAGGACTTTCCATCTCATCACTCCTCCATTTCTAGGGTTTGGTTCTGTGGAGAAAAAAGTCGCCTTCCTCCTATGTATCCTTTTACTTTCACAC
>NW_005295289.1:0-611 GCF_000412655.1 Myotis brandtii
GGTAAAAGCACCATGAAGGATAAAAGGGTCAAGGAAGCACCTAAAACAGACCTCTCCTTACATCTCGTGGGTCAGTGAGATATGGTTACTCTTCACTACAAGAGTGGGAAATTGAGTAATTAGCTTTATAGCTAAAGAAGTTAGGAGTAGATGAATCAGTCTCTTGTAACTGCTACGGAAGCATAAATAGAGAAACCTGCTCAAGATTTTATAATGCATGTGAATATTTAATGTATGGTAAAGTGGTATTTGATAGAAGAGGAATTCTGGTGGAGGAAACCGGACATTTTAAGAAGGGACAAAACAAAATTATGTAAAATGTCTAATATCAAAATTGAGAGTTTGAATTTTGAGAAAATTTGGTGCCTGACTTAATGCTTTCAACAAAAATTGACACAGCAATAGATTTCTGACATGGTAACTTAAAGTAGGAATTGAGTAGGGAGTTACCTTGGGCTGATGTGTGCAAGTATTTGAATGGATTTAAGCCTGGGGCTCAAATCCAGAACTTGCTGGTGGCCCACTTCTAAGTATACTCTCAACTCATAGGTTAAGCCTCTCTTCTCTTGAATTCATCCAGTCTTTTCATTTTAATGGTGACTTCAAATCAG
>NW_005295290.1:0-611 GCF_000412655.1 Myotis brandtii
ATTGGCGCTGTGCGTTGTGTGCGCTGTGTGCTGACCTCGACGAGCGGGGTTGTTTGTACCGTGGGCATGTGTTGTGTGGACGCGTCTGCGGTTCGCACGGTGGTGCGTGTTTGTTGTTGTTTGAGTGTAACGGTCGGTTTCGTTGCGTACTGCGTGTTTGCGTGGCACATTGCGGCGTTGCTGACGAAGGTGCGTGTGTCCGTGGTGTGTTCGACTGGCATTGTTTTTTCGAATTGTGCGGATCTTTGCACGACGTTCGTGGTATCGGTTTGGACTTGTGCGAAGGTGGTTTTTTGCACGTAGGCTGCGTTGTTTTGTATTTCTGGCCTGGTGCTGATGCGCGTTTCGGTCTGTGCCTGGATGACGGCGCTCGGCGCGGCTTGTTGCGTTTGCAGTTTGGTGACCTCGATCAATGGTGCTTGTGTGACGGTCAAAGTGGACGCGTCGGCCGTTCTGGTTGTGGTTCTGGTCTGCTGGTATTTGAGTTGTGGCGCGGTTTGTTGAGCGTACTGTGCGAATGCGTTGCACATGGCTGCCGTGGTGACGGTGGTTTGCGAGTCAGTGGTTGTTTCAACGAGCACGGGTTTTTCGAACTGCGCGGAGCGTTGTAC
>NW_005295291.1:0-611 GCF_000412655.1 Myotis brandtii
GCAGGTCTCCATCGCCAAACCTTAGCCAAGCCCCACCCCTCCCCCACCTTGGGCAGAGGGCTGCATGGATGACATGGGGGGTCCAGGAAAGCCGGCCCCGTTTGCAGTTCCGCCATGAGTGTGAGAGGTGAATGCCGGGCATGTTGCCCGGTGTTGAATGGGGAGAGTGAAGTCCCTGACCTGCATGGAAAGCTCCGGCAAGGTGTGCGAGGAAGAGCTCTGCACAAGTATGGAAGGGCCCTGTGCGCGCAGGGACAGCGGGGCCTTGAGGCAACAGCTGGCCTCAGGCCTCTCCTCTTCCAGCTGCTCCTCCAGATTGCCAGCCACCCTGCCCAGCCAGGGCCCAGGAGGACAGGTGTCTGGGAAGCCCCCAACCAGGCAGGCGGCAGGAGCCCCGGGCTCTGTGCTGGTCGTGGGGCAGGGAGAGCCCGGCACCTGTGTGTGCCCGGATGGCGTTTGCTCCCTCCCATGTGCTGGGCCCATCAGGCTTGCCTTTGCTGTGTGCCCAGCCCAGCCCAGGAAGGCCCCTCAGCGTTGTGGCCACGGTGGCACAGGCTGCCCACTGAAGGCTGCCGGCAGCATTTGGGGAAGAAGGAATGTCAGACGGACTG
>NW_005295292.1:0-611 GCF_000412655.1 Myotis brandtii
TGTGTATGTGTGTGCGTGTGTCCTGTGTTTTATGTGTGTGTCCTGTGTGTGCATACATGTGTGTCCTATGTGTGTGTGAGTGCATGTGTGTCCTGTGTGCGTGTCCTGTGTGTGTCTTATGTGTGTGTATGTGTGAGTGTGTGTGCGTGTGTATATGTGTGTGTGTGTGTATGTGCATGTGTGTGTGTGTAGCAATTTCACGTTGGGACTGTGGGGTCATCTTGCTCCTTGTCCGGGCAGACGCTGTCCAGGGAGCCGATCGGGGACCACGGCTGCCCCGAGAGCCCCCGCTGATGGACGGTGCTGGGTGTGGGCCGAGGACAGGGCCAGGGTGGCAGCCGGGTGCTTGGAGCCGCCCCGAGGCAGAAAGAACGACCTCAGCGAATAAGCCTCCATGTTTAGGAATCGCCTTCTCTGCGGCCTGCTGGCGAGAGGCACGATGAATGTGTGTTAATACATCATCTTGAGTTTCAGTAAGAAAGGTCGCCAGTGGGCAGCGGGGGCTGAGCAGGACTTGCAACTCACCCGTCCGGCCGCCTGGTTCAGAGCGGGACACGCGTCTTCCCACAGATCCGCTGAAGACTCGCGATAGACTGTGACCCAAGACCGGG
>NW_005295293.1:0-611 GCF_000412655.1 Myotis brandtii
TTTTTTTATGTAAGTCTCTTCACAGATACATACAGGCTTAACCTTTCGGATCCTAAAGAGGTTAAAAAGAAGTTGTAATTTGATTTTTTTATACTACAGAACAAACAAAAACAAAACAAACAAACAAACAAACAAAAAACAACAAGCCTTAGCACTTTTAATCTCTCTGAAATACAAAGTGACAGCCTCTGGTAGGGTTCAGTCAGAGACCAGGAGTGGTTCCCTTGCCGCCTGTACCAGGGACTTCTAATATTGTTAATGTGCCAGCCCTGAGGCTCAGGCCCAGCTGAAAATAATGAAGATCCTCAGCTCTATGTGAAGCACTGGAAGCAGTATCCATGGTGTCTGTAGGCTGCTGCGGGATTGCATCATGGGATTGAAGTGCAGTTTATGGCTCAGAGGGAAGTAGCACTGACATACAGTGATGCAAAACTTCACAGGTTACTAATATGATGACCACTGATAAGTACAGCTCTTAAAGAGTGAAGGGAGTGACTGAGACTAATAAAGAGAACAGATGAGCAGTGGAAAACATTTACTGGCCATGGTGAATAACTTAAGGCCATTTAATGACAGATTGACTTTTGTGGAAACACCAGATCAAATATAGA
>NW_005295294.1:0-611 GCF_000412655.1 Myotis brandtii
TAAGAAGAATTGAAGAAGGCTTCTAGCCACAGTTAGAACATGAAGTTTTCCAGAAGTGCTGGCGGGGAGTGGAGAGAGGGCATGACCTGGAGGAGGAAAGAGCTCTTAGTTGTTAGTGGGAGGTTGAGGAGGAGCAAAGGGAAGGTGAGGGGGTAGAGGGAAAGCAGCGGGGACTCATTTTTAGAACCTGGTGGCCTCTCTCTGCTCTAAGAAGGAGGCTCTTTGCCTTGTTCTCCAGAGGGAAAGGTGATGGACACAGAAACCCCAGCTGGCGTGGGTTGTCATCACTTCCCCCTTCTGTCCAAGGAGACTACAAAGCCCTGGGACAGAAATGGCTGAGTGGTGTCTAAGGTACAGAGAATCCGAGCCACCTCAGGGAGGTGAGAGTATCCAGCACAGTGCGAGGGTGTTAGAACGAGTCCTCTGTGCCCAGCAAGTGCCACCAGAGCAGTAACAAAGGAACCACAACTTTCAACTGGCACCGAAGTGGGGGCAGTCTTGTAGAATGGAGCCCTTAACTTGTGGGATCTGACTCCACCTCCAGGTAGAATTCCAAAATTAAACTGAGTCGTAGGACACCCAGCTGATGTCAGAGAATTGGTGGTGGTGGT
>NW_005295295.1:0-611 GCF_000412655.1 Myotis brandtii
AAAGATTTCTTTAACTCATTAATGAGAGGACCAGTGAGATGACAAAGCTAGGTTCAAGAGAGGATACTTGTATGTATCACTGGAAGAAAGGAAGAAAGCTAGAATAAGGTTGCTAAATTAGATACAAAACTTAATCTCTCACAGGGCAATAAAACACAAAGTTTGGGATTGTCTTCCCTATTGGATAGAAGTCATTCACAGCATTTTATCAATTCTCTCCCTGTTAACATCTCTTTAGGGGCCCATTTGGATAGCAGACAGTGAATAAACTAAGTGCCTTCCCCTCGAGATTCGGATGGGCTGTAGGGAGCCTTGGTGCCTTACTTCCAGGTTTTGGATACATTTTCTTAAAGCTCAGAGGATCCTGTGCGTTGGGAGATGCTGCCAATTGCTGAGTATGTCCAGTCTAATCATGCATTCCGGAACTGGGGAAACAACCACAGGATTGGCTCAGGGACCCATTGATTGGACCCGTGGTCATAAGAACCCAGCTCAAACCCCATTGATCACCTGCCTCTGTGAGCCCCTATTAGGACACAGTGGTGTGTGGGCCCCCCTGGAATTAGCGTCACTTCCAAGCCAGCATCCAGTTGTCCCTGAAAAATCAGATT
>NW_005295296.1:0-611 GCF_000412655.1 Myotis brandtii
GATGCTCAACCACTGAGCCACACCAGCTGGGCTCTTGCAATTTTCTATGTAAACCTCCCCGAATCCCTGTTTGGACTTGTGTTGTGTGTGAATGAAGGAACACTGGTTTACAAATGGGCCCTGAATCACCCGTCTCGCCCTGACTAGAATCGTAGGTACAAACCACTCAGCAAAACATCAGCCCAATCAGCAAGACGGTATTCTCTTTAACCTCAGCCCGGGGCAAACTGATTTCCTTCAATAATCTCCAGCGACATGTTCCCTAGTTCAAAACGGAGAGTGAGGATTTGAGAGATTCGGAGCTGAAGGTTGACTAGGCGAGAGCAGAGGAAAAGGCACTCTGGCACTAACGAGGGGCAGGAAGGGTTCACACAGCTTCACGGCTGCAGCAGCATCTATGTATTTATCCCAACCCTGCCTCGTCCTGTGAGCAGCTGGACAAGAGGCTCCGCGGCCTGTGCAGCTCCGGCAGTGGACAGCAGGCAGCAGCGGACAGCAGGCAGCGGCCCCTTCTCTCACAAGGTCAGGTTTTGCATCCCGGGGAGGGGACAGACATCCAAACGGCTGGCCCTGTGATAAAACCTGGGGCATGCTGCTGACACCAGAGGCTG
>NW_005295297.1:0-611 GCF_000412655.1 Myotis brandtii
TAAAATTCCTAGGCATTGCTCTGTATTAGAACTTCTGTGCTCCCACCCCCCCCCCACCCCAATGTTTGTTAAAAAATAAAGTGACGGGCACTTTTTAACTAGTGTTTGAAGAGAATTATATATGAACTCAAATTTTATATGCCTAAAGAAGGCTCCCTAGAATACTATTGCAAATTGTATCCCTTATCACCTTTTTGAGGTTTTAGGGTGAATAGTTACATATTAAAGATGCTGGAAAGTCTTGCAACAAGAACCTTGTTTAATTTTGTATAATCTGGATTTTCTCAAATTATTTGAATTTCTCAACTTCTAATCTATCCTCCCCAGCTTCCTTCCCTGCACCCCAACCCCCAAATCCCAGTTAACAAACAGGGTTTAGGATGTCTGCTAAACAACATTCCTGTTCTGTTTTCCTTCTTTGACTTTTCTGCATCTGATCCTGAAACATAGAACATGAACCCAGTGATTCTGATATTTCCAAAAATGGGTTGACGGTGTTATCATCATAATTAACTAGTTTATCAATATTAATAAGGGAAAAAGAGCAAAGGGAGAGTCAGACATTGTAAGCATAGTCACCTGGGCAGCTTCACCAGGAAGCTACAGCTTCA
>NW_005295298.1:0-611 GCF_000412655.1 Myotis brandtii
TGGGGGGAAGAGGCTCTCCTACCCCCGCGCCATATGGGTCACGAAGAACAGCTCTGGGATGCCCGGCTCACTCTAGAGCTCCCACGTGCGGGCGGAAAGGAGAGTGGACAGTGTTGCCTGAGTCAGCCCCCACAGGGGGCGGAACTGTGTGATGGCTGCTGCAGTCTGCATGTGTGTGCCCCCAAACTCACGCGTGGAAACCAAACCCTCAAGGAGATGGTACTTGGAGGTGAGGCCTTGGAAGGTGCTCAGGTCAGGAGGGCAGAGCCGGCATGAACAGGGCTGGTGCCCTCACAGACGAGGCCACAGAGAGCCCCCCTCCCCATGGGACACAGTGGAAGATGCCAACTGTTAACCAGGAGGCCGGCTCCATGGACACCTAATCCACAAGTGCCTGGATCTTGAAGGTCTCAGCTTCCAGAACCATGAGAAATGCATTTCTGTTGTCTACAAGCTGCCGGTGTGTTTGTTACAGCAGCCGTAACTGACTGAGACCCTAGGTAAGAGTGCACGCTTTGGAAACCATTCATGTGGCCTTGAATCCTGGCTCTGACCATGCACTGAGGCCCGAGGCGAATCTGAGAGCTCATCTTAAGAGTGGCGTGTGTGCA
>NW_005295299.1:0-611 GCF_000412655.1 Myotis brandtii
GGAGGGGCTAAACAGGGAATAAAATCCTGCCTCTGATCTGCTCAGCGAGCCATGCACCCTGGCCCCAGACACATCTGCTAGAAGAAGGGATCTCATTTTCCAGTTCATACCAAGATGTCATATAGGCCAGCAGCAGCCCTGAGCAAAAGCAACAGCAACTTCGGGCCACCACAATCTCTAGGAAGCCAGTAATGATGATCCCATTTTCAAGATGAGAAACCAGAGGTCCACTGAGGCCGAGTGAGGCGTCCAAGGCTACACATCAGGAAACAGTAGAGTCAGGGTTGGAACCCACACCCACCTGGCTCCAAAGCCCATGTTTCTCCCATAATAACCCACTCAGCCGCCTCTGGGAAGTAAGAAAAGTGGGTTATGTGTGTCTCTTCTCTCTGAAAAGCCACTTACTGCATGGGGACAATCTAACCAAGAAAGCCAAGCCCAAGACAAGACACTTCACAAACCCTGTGTTTGCAAGCAGCTTGCAAGTCACGGTGTTCCCCTTAAAAAGGTAATCTCTTGCTTGGAACAGTAAGAAATTAGATGCAATCTGTTCTGATTTCTTCCCAATTTAGGACACGCTTTAGTGACCCATCTGAAGGCATGCCAGCATC
>NW_005295300.1:0-611 GCF_000412655.1 Myotis brandtii
AAATATAATAGCATTTGAGATATCTGAGAAATATAGTCCACTTTGATTGTTGATATAAGTATTTTAGATTGTTATCTAAAAATAACCAAATATATCAATTCTTGACAGATTATATCAATTACTTGCACTTCTCTACCTAGTAAAACATTTATAGCATGAAAATGTATCTATATTTTATATAACAAGTGCTTTCAAATTCTCCACTATGCTTTAATTACTCCTTTGAAAATAAGAGCTTTCAGGGAGTGCTTGACTTTAAATGAAGGAGAACAAGGAGTTATGGAAGGACAAAGGTAGCAGAGGTTTAACCACAGAAACATTAGTTTAATTACATAATTTAAAGATGTAATATAATTGAGAGTATTACACAACGAAATTGAGTTGTAGACCAGTAATTGAAAACCTGAATTAGAATATTATGATAAATTTTCTTCTTTCATTGTGTCTTCCTCCAAAACACACTCCATATATGCATATTTAACACCTTGAAATCTATCATTACCATATGCCCACCATGCTCCCTCACCATAAAAATATTTATTTTCCTTGTAATCTCCATTTCTATTATTTCTTTCTACTTGAGGTCTAATTTCTGTTTGTCTGTTTTTCTT
>NW_005295301.1:0-611 GCF_000412655.1 Myotis brandtii
GGGCCAAACGAAAGTCCCCTAACATGGGAGAAGGAGACAAAGCGGAGGCCAGTGCTCCCCGGCTGCACACAGCAGGTGTGATGCGGACAGCTGGGTCTCTCCGGATTATATTGACAGAGTTTTAAAAGAGCAGAAATCCTCAAATGCCAAAATTACAATCACCTCCTTCTGGCATTACCCATCACACTGCACTGAAGCTCCCAAATGTCACGGAGCAGAAGGTGGAGGCTGCCTCCCTGTCCATGCTCCTGGTGTCCCCCTTCCAGTCATGACAAGTGTCAAAGTTGGGAAGGGTGGCAGCCCCTATCAGCCTCCACAGCCACTTTCCACACATTCTTCTGACTCGTTCTTCGGGCATCTCGGGTTTCGAGAATTCTTTGCAAGTGTTTGCCCCATTCTCAATCCACTCATCTCCCCAGTCAGCTCTCTAAACCTCTCATTTCAAGCCCCAGGCTTTGCTTCTGCCCCTCTCCTCTCCTCCATCCCTGCAGAGGAACAGGGAATCCCCTCTCTTTTCTTAGCATCTCTCTTTCTGGCCCTGGCCCATGTGGGAGCATTGGTGGTCCTGGTCAAGTTTTCCAGACCACACTGTGGGGTACTGAAATCCGCCC
>NW_005295302.1:0-611 GCF_000412655.1 Myotis brandtii
CTTGCTTAGGATTGGATGTTCAGTTCGATCTTGGCCAAGAAAGATGGAGAGAAAATCTGCTGGGGGAGGCAGGAGGCTGCTGGGAAATTTTTCTGTCTTCTAGAAAGGACACCCAGGCAGAGATGTCCCTTTTCCTTGTGTCTGGGTGCGATGCTTTGGACAGATCCTTCATCTCTATAATCCCTCCCTGTGTGAGAATAGAAACGTAAGTCACCTCGATTTGCGTAGCATCCACTGACTATGTTGTAGCTATGATCGCTTTTCTTACTCTAACGAGAGGATACTACATACACCCAAGTTCGGTGTAGTTCATGCTTGAAAATGACACCATTCAGCTTCTCGTCTCAAAGATGGCCATCGCCAGTGCCTCCCCTCCCCCAGGCACATGCCTCTCTCACATCTGGAGATGGAGCTTTATTTCCTTGCTTTGGAAATGTGGGCTGACCCCGTGACTGCTCTGATCCATGGACTATGGTACCCGGAATGTCCCGGGACTTCTGAGCCCAAGCTTTAAGAACGCTGGGAGCTTCTCTTTGCTCTCTTTGTAACGTTCACCCTTGAGATCCTTCCTTTCAGAACCCAGTTGCCCAGCTGTGGGAAGTCCAAGCCAC
>NW_005295303.1:0-611 GCF_000412655.1 Myotis brandtii
TTTTTTTCCTACTTCTAGAGGCTGCCCTTACTCCGTGGCTCCCGGCCCCTTTGCATCTTTAAAACCAACAATGGTCTGTCCAGTCTTTCTCAGATCACATCCCTCTGACTCTGCTTCTCCCCTTTCCCATCGTCCTAAGGAACCTTGGAATGAAAATGGCTCGCTTGTGTTATTTTAACGTTAGCTGATGAACAACCTTCATTCCATCTAGAACTCTAATAGCTCCTTGCCATGCAACTTAACATATTCACAGATTCTTGGGATTAGAACACATCTGGGAAGCCATTATTCTGCCTACCAGGTCCCCTTCCATAGGCAAAGAGCCACCAGAGCCAGAACTGAGTGACTTAGGGGAGGTCACAGCTGATTACCAACTGTTAAAACTGGGCTCAAAGTCAGAAATTTACGTCCACAATTGAGTGCTTTATTCTTCCTGCTACACTCGGTGTTGGTGACATAGCAAAGGAGAGAGAGGACACAGCAAGAGAAAGACCAAGGCAGGTCTTTGTGCAGGTGTCTCTTGTCCTGTCCTAGTCACCAACCACCCCCTTTGGTTTCATCCCTTCAGCTGTAAAAGTAAAGCCATTATCCCCAAAGAAAAGGCCATATGT
>NW_005295304.1:0-611 GCF_000412655.1 Myotis brandtii
GAAGAATATGCTTTTGTTAGTGATTTTAATTTCTAAGTATTTGCTTTAAAATGCAGGTTATCATTAAAATGAGGTTTAAAATAGTTTCACTGTTCCTTTTTATGCACCAGGTGAGCTTTCATAGTTCGGTTCAGGCAGTTTGGGAATGTCAGTGAGTTAGTATGTGTCTTCAGCCATAAACCAAGTAAAGCTCAACCAAATAGAAGGAGCAATGGGCCAGATTCTTTATCTCACAATTTTAAGATCTTTATCCATTTTATTCCAAGTAGAAGCTCCATGCATGGGGTTACAAGTAAAGTCTCATCTCTGATTTTTTCTAACTGGTTATTTGGGGTCTTGAAGTGTTCACTTTATCAGAAAAAAAATGTATTTTCTAAGCCTATCTCCTATAGCCAACATTGAATTTGTCAGGAAAATAAGGGATTCCCTAATTCCAAGGGAGACAATCTTCTTTCACAAGTGAGATGGGGAGGTATAAAAGGACATTCTAACCTTTCTGTTGTTTCCATTGATTCTATTGCTGCAGAGTTGCCATTGAAACTGATCCAATATTCATGATTGATCTTTGCTCCAGGGTTGGCCTTGCTGATCCAGATTCCTGAGTCTTCATG
>NW_005295305.1:0-611 GCF_000412655.1 Myotis brandtii
CCCAATACCTTAATTTTTAGTACATAAACCCAAGTTTTAGGTACGTAAACTTGGCATATAGTCTCATGAGGAAAAATGATAGATACTTTTAATTCCAACTTTCCCTGAGAAAAAATGTTGGGAATAAAATGTTTCTTGAGACGAAGGCAACTTGGTTCCAGGAAGATCTGGCATAAAACCTGTTCAAATGTGAAAGAGATTTGCATCAAGTTTTGGTCATTGCTTCTCATACTCAATTAATTACCTCTGCAGTTTGCATTGCTCAATATCATATAAAGTATGACCCAACCCACTAAAACTTTAAAATTTAAAACAATATGGAATGTCATAGTCATATCTAAGGTAATGTCTTGCATTTCATACATTATGCCACTGGTGAAGCCTTTTGAAGAAACTGGTCAAATTGGTAGGCCCTTCTTCTATGGTGACAGGGAGCACATTTTCTATACCCTAAAATAATTTGGCTGTTTTTGAGGTATTTAAAATTTTCTCTCTTGAGTTTAAATAACGTAACATTTGGTCTATAGTATATGATGAGTTTTAAAAACAAAACTTTAAAACTTGTTTTAAAAATGCTTAGATATTCTCTAGCTGGTTTGGCTCAGTGGATA
>NW_005295306.1:0-611 GCF_000412655.1 Myotis brandtii
GGGCTGTGTGAATGGTCAAACCAACTTGCCATTTTTTAGTAGCCTGGTGACTGGCTGAGCGAGGCAGGAAGGACGAAGAGTGAATTCCTAGTGGGAATGTCAAATATACTTAAACTAACTCAAGAGGAAAGCAATTAGTACTCAGCTCTATAGGAATACAGGTTTCTTTGGGCCAATTACTCTTTATGACACTGGAGGTGGTTTTCTTCCTGTAGTAAGGAAGCATGGTGGCGCCCTTGGTACTATGTGATCTACAACAGTACAATCTCATGTGCTCTTTTGAATGCTTTACCGGTATTCATCATATGGTATTTATGCCATGAGGTAGGCACTATTATCATCGCATTTTACACACGAGGAACCTGAGGTACAGAGGCTGAACTCACTGCCTTGAAAAAAATCTCTTGTTGAAAGTCAAGGAGTGGGACTCTTAGATTTGGGATGGGTTTATCTGAGGATGCACTACTTAAAGACCTCAAACTCCAGGTTTTCCTGATCTCCTGGGCTGGCTTGCTATAGGAAGCAGCCGTTCATTTCCTGAAGACTATGCAAGGCCTTCCTGAGGTAATGGCCTTGCAAGGTGATGCTTTTCCTCCTTAAGATCAGCTCCC
>NW_005295307.1:0-611 GCF_000412655.1 Myotis brandtii
GAAGTTTGAGGCCACCCTGGTGGCTATCCTTGGGAAAGGGGGACGATGGAGGTACACCATGGGGTACAGCAAGTAAAAGCAATGGAATAAATGGACACAGCAACATGGATATGTCCTAGAAACATGCTCATGAGTGAAGAAAGAACTTAACACAAGTATGTTTATACACAAATTGATGTGCATAGAAGGTAGTGCTCATTTTGCAAGAGAACATACAAAGAAAAGATAAACATTAGATGTATTACAATGATTGCTTAGGATGGGGAGAGGAATGGGGGGTGTAGTATGGGGATAAAATGTAATAAATGTGATGGAAATTATGATTAATAAATCACTGCATCTGGGGTAAAAAAAATACAGATTGTGGGACAATTCTAGAATGGTACAAAATAACGTGTGGCATGGTACAGACTATAGTGCAAAGTTCAGAAAAGGGAGAAATGTGTGAATAGATTAGTGTGGAAACTTTACACAGAAGGTGTGACTTGCACTAAGCCTTTCAAGGGTGGCATTTATACCAAAAGAGGCTTTAGGTGGTAGGGGTCCAGGGCAGTTTTGTTTTACTTGTTATTGAATCTTCAGTGCTTGGCATTGTACTTGCCAACGTTTTT
>NW_005295308.1:0-611 GCF_000412655.1 Myotis brandtii
CCCTTGGCCAGAATCGAACTTGGGACCCTTCAGTCCGTAGGCAGACACTCTATCCACAGAGCAAAACCGGCTAGAGCAGATACTGTTATTCTTATCATTTACACTTGAGGAAACTCAGTCACAGGAAGGTTAATCATCTTAACCACAGTTGCATAGCCAGTTAGTGCATGATCCCAGGCAGTCTGACACCAGAGCTGTGCTCCAATGTACCCTTTAATATACCTTTTTCCTTAAATTCAAATTCCAAAAGAAAAACAGAATTGAAAATCAGAGGCCCTAGCTAGAAAACAGAGACAAGATTTAGGGTCAAGTAAGGTCGCCTTTTCAAAAAAAAATGAGAAATGAACTTCCATGATCTCTGCAAGATTTTGTGGCTCATCATAGCAAGTGTCATCTTTGACATGGACACGAAAACAAACATCTCATCCCGGGCCTCTGCCTCCACTGTCTGTCTTGATGTGCTATCACTTATTGAGATTTGAAAATGAATGTGAGTAAGGTAGATACAGTGGTAGTAAGTAGAAGAAGCCTCCCAGACAGAAGACATTTCCACTTTTTACTAAACAGTGAACTCTTCTCTCACTTTCTGCTTAACTAAAGCTGTGATAGGT
>NW_005295309.1:0-611 GCF_000412655.1 Myotis brandtii
ATTTGAGGACAAGATAGTTGTATAACCTTTCTAATACTCATGGAGAAAACTCTACCCATTGTTTTCAATGACTATTCAATTAAGGCTTGCAACACTGACAATGATCTACCATTTTAAGATTCACTCACAATGAATAATGAATAAAGTCGTTAATCCTATCTCTGAAAATAGAAGTTGCTGACAGTGAATAATAAAGTAACAATAACATAATGAAAAAATACTATTACTTAAACTCATAATACAAACATAGAGAAGGATATTTTAAAAGAAAGCATCTCCTGCTGAGTTTTATCATTCAGATCCTGCCCTAAAATTAGGTCCTTAACGGGATTTTGTTTACATGTGGACATGATATTCCTGGCCACCTCTGCGAGTCATTATCATCATGCAAATACCAAATAAATGGACTAGTATTTAGCTTGGAATAAATTAGCTCTGGGAGAAACTTAGATATCCTCTATAAAATATAATAATATCAGGATAATCCAAAAAAGATCTTACATGAAGAATTCAATCACAGGTAGATCCATCTTGAGCTCTCCTCAAATTGCATTAGCTAAAATTGCAAAATGATCTTTTAGTCATGGAAGTAATAGGACATCATGGATCTG
>NW_005295310.1:0-611 GCF_000412655.1 Myotis brandtii
GAGAGAGAGAGAGAGAGAGAGAGAACAGTGAAAACCATGTAAGCTATGTGGTGATCTGACATTTTGAGATTATCAGGAATTGTGTAGAACTGGGGCGGCCAATAATAGTACATGCCCATATAACTGCATTTTAAGCTTATTCATCACATCTGGATACATAAATGTGCCAATCTTGGGCATTTATATGTATATATACAGTGTGTTTAAATTTGTATAAATATACACATTTACATGTGTATATATACTATATATATATTATATATATACACACATATGTATATATATGCATGTATCTTTTTCTTAAAGGGCTTAAAAAATTGATGGAACAGAGAATTATGATGTTTAGGGCTCTTGCCGGACTTGAAATAGCCCTAGCCTAGCTGGTCATGTCTTTCTCCCAGGCCTGGCCATGAAGACGCCCTGAAGCTGGTATATGTCTTCACCCCTTCATCCCATCTGGGACGGGAAGCCAGTGGAGGGTTGTGCTGGGATTGTGTGAGTCTCCAGTTTCCCCAGCAGGCTCGCAGAGCATCCCGGAGTCTCTGGGCAGCGACTCTCCACTTTCTGGAATTCTAATCACACGTTGTCACTGGAGCAGGGAGCAGAGGATG
>NW_005295311.1:0-611 GCF_000412655.1 Myotis brandtii
CCGGCCAGTCTTCTCTAAACGCACTGGTACACTTACTAGGATAACTCATTTAAAAGTTCTGTAGCAGTGTGTTCTTTCTACACACGAGGAATGTTAACCATGCACTGCTCTTTTTCCAGGATTGTGTGAATTTTTTCCAATCATTCTATAAACCCAGAGGAAATTTTTGTTTGTGACTATCAGTGCTACCTTAAAGGATGGAGGAGGGGTGGAGAGAGCTTCTTAGGAGCTTAGAAATGTGAAAAATAAAGTCGCCCACGTAAATTAAACATAGTCAGCCATGGATGAAATCAGAGATGTTTAAAAAGGCAGACTATCACAGGTTTCATTTGCTATCATGTTAAAAATGGCAATTATACAACTACAGTGGAAGCAGGGGCTCCCTCCTCAGATTAACAGCAGAACACCAGAAACTGGCCAAAGGCTACCCACATCAAGCAACCCTCAAAAGAATCGACAGCCAAGAAAAGTCTAACCTTAACTATTCTCATACCTCTGGGAACCACAGGAAAACCACCCACAATGTTTATGGGGAAACTCCAAAGAGAAGAAATTTCTCCTCATTCAAGAAGAAAAGAGCTAAATAAACAAACAAAAAAGCAAAACACACA
>NW_005295312.1:0-611 GCF_000412655.1 Myotis brandtii
ATGCCATCAAACAAATCATACTCATTCAACTTACTTTTTCTTACTATCCTTTCTGGCTGTCTTTTCCAAAGCCGCTCTCCTTCTTAGGTAGTCATTCTGAATTTCATTATACTTTGTAGTGTGCTCCTTGATAAGGTCGGTGGTTTTCTTGTGGTGTCTCTTAACCAGCTCTTTCATTTCTTTGTAGTGCTTCTTTTGAAGTTTTACAAACGACTTCTGTTGCTTTAGCTCTTCAATAGTCTGCGCTTCCACTTCTGCAACGAAAGATCAGAAAAGCTAACAGATATGGAAGGACTGAAAAGACAGACGTAGAGAGGAGTAGCAACTTGTGTGTCTGATCCTAGCCAACCCGAGCTTAAGAGCAGAGCTTTGATGTTGAGCTTAAGTGGGTTTCAGGGTGGCTCCATCACTTGTTAACTTTGTGACAATGTTACCAAATTTCTCAAAGACTCAATTTATTCACTTCTAACATTTTTTTAAAGTCTGAGCTCCCTAGAAACAGACCCTAAGAGGAGCAAGCCGGTGCATGTGATTCCCAGAGGCAGGCTCTCAGGAGGAGGGGAGTGAGGGCAGCAGATAGGGAAGGGGAAGCAGTTAAAGGTGATGTGGGC
>NW_005295313.1:0-612 GCF_000412655.1 Myotis brandtii
TTAAAAGGATTTTAAATTTAACATGATGTTAATTTTCACATATGACATACTGGACAGAAATTTTGTCCATTAAATGCGAAGTCTCTTAAATTGAGGTCTGCAAAATCGAGGGTTTATTGTAGTTAAGACTTAAAAGTGAATGAGATAACTTTATCCATGTTGGTATGGTAGCTGCCAAGCATTATACAATCTTATGGAAGTGTCGTACAGAAATAAACTTCCTAATACATTCACCTTATGTGTTGTATCAACAAAGCCTTGGAAAGACCCAACTTCTAACTGTCGCATTTCCTCATGAGTGATAAGTACTGACATCCATCTCTCTAGAGAAAAATAGCATGGTCACCAAGTTAAACTTCAACTACAGCTTCAGCCCTAGCTCTACCAATAGGATCAGCAAAAGTGCCTCAATTTGCATTTATCAAGACATTCACATGATTTTCAACTCTTTAATATAAGAAAATCAACCTCAAAAAGACAAAGATTCTCTTTAATTGTGATTCACAAATAGTGTTCATACATGAATACTTTGCATACATATAGAGATCCTACACACACCAGGAATGAGGCTTGACTCACATAAAATAATTCTCATAATCTTAAAAAATAACT
>NW_005295314.1:0-612 GCF_000412655.1 Myotis brandtii
AAAAAAATCTACTTTGGATTGAACCACCAGTAACTTAAGACAGAAAGGAAAGCAGGTGACCCATTCACAAGCAGAAAGCAGAGCTTCCCTATGGTGAGGGACAAAGTGGACTGACCTTTTGTGGCGAGGCTAGTGTTGGGTTCATATTTCTCAATCAATACTTGGACTTGCTCTTGCTTTAAAGGTGGGTAAAGTATTTCATTTAGCCTGGGATCTCGCTGCTTAATGTTGATAAAATCCATCATCTGATCAACAGTAAGGTATGGTCTGCTTTTGGCACCACTATAGACAATTAAAAACCATAAATTAGAATATTTTCCACCAAGTCTCATTCAGATATTTGCCTTTAGCTACAGAGAAACCAAATCCTGTCATTCCTGGTAAGAGCATGTTATTCTGAAATTCCTATCTTGCCCTAAAGACACCGTGCTGTTCCACCACAACTGCTGCACCTCCATGGGCTACAAATAAGTTTTCCAATCACTGCCACTAAGTCCCAATGCCCTTGAATACTACCCAGTGAATGAGAAAATCCACAGTAGGAAAACATTGCATCTTGTCTGTAAAGATAAACCACTCTAAACTGATCACAGAGGTATGGGTTGTTTTTTT
>NW_005295315.1:0-612 GCF_000412655.1 Myotis brandtii
ATAAATGGAAAAAATATCCTCAGGTGAAGATTAACAAAAGCAAAACAAAACAAAAGGGGGCACATCACAGCTTTCGCGTACCATGCTCTCGGTGCCAGGCCCTGGGCTAATCACTCCATACACTCCGCGAGGCTGGCACTGCCATCCCCATTGTACAGATGCGGAAACTGAGACCAGAAAGGCTAATGGGCGGCCCAAAGTCCCACAGCCACGAAGAAGCAGAGCTGATATTTGAACCCCGCCCAGTCTGACTGGGTTCAGGAAGGCCTCTGTCTGAAAGAGAGGAGAATCGGTGCCTGACAGGGTTTCAGGGTCCCTGGCCCACGCAAGGGGGGTGTGGCGCTGCCAGAGAAGCCCTGGGCCGCTCTGGGAAGGCTGCGGATCTCCTCGGTGAAACCTGCCAACAGGCAGCGCGTTGTTTCTCCGGCTCGGCCCCCTGCTCCGTCCTCGGGCTCAGGGAGAGGGGACCCAGCTAATGTGAAATCCTTCTGCCCGCAGATTCTCACTCACATACCCCTCCTTGTCCTCCTGCCGCTCGGAGGCCCTTTTCGGCCTCGGTTGCCTGCCTGGAGCCTGCTCTTGTTTTCTCAGGCCGGGGCGGAGGAGTCCCTG
>NW_005295316.1:0-612 GCF_000412655.1 Myotis brandtii
CACCTACATGCCAGGCCCTATTATAGGTCACCTGCCCCTCCAAGCCAGGTTACTGACCCTGACTCAGCGTCAGTAATCCTGCACACTTTACTGAGCCATTTACTCTGTCTAGCCCTGTGCTGAGTGCTGCAGGGGATATAGCCTGGGCCAGACTCTCAAGGAAACTAGAAGTAGCACTCTTACCCTTTAGAAAATGGGAAATAGCATGTGGTAGGTAAGAACATGGGCTTGAGATCTGAATAGTCTGAAGTTCAAATCCGAGCTCTGCCCTTTCCTGGTTGTGTGACCTTGGGCAAATTAATTGATTTCCCTGTGCCTCAGTTTTCTAATCTGTAAAATGGAGATAGTAATTCCCATCTCACAGGTACCATGTTGCAAGTAGTAAATGGGATGATCCACAAAGAGTATTTAGAAGAGTGTCTTAAAGAGCATTCCATAAATGGTGATGATCTCCCTCTTCATTACTACTATTACTAGAGGTGATCTTCAAGCAGGTGGGGCCTAAGATAGTGCCTGGCACACAGTAGGTGTTCTCTAACATGTAAGAGATGATCCACACAGAGTGTTTAGAATAGTGTCTTAAAGAGCATTCCATAAATGGTGATCATCTCC
>NW_005295317.1:0-612 GCF_000412655.1 Myotis brandtii
CATGGCCCTTGGCAGAAAAAAAGGTTCCCCACCCCTGAGTTTAAGCAAATTCAAATGAAAGACTTACTGGATGAGAATAATGTTTGATATGGAGAAATTTCAGAATTCAAAATAATACTGATTTTTATAAAAAATCTTAATGTATAGACAGAGATAAATGAACCAGAAGTGTCCTTTAGATGTGTCCTTCCTCCTTGGCTATTACTTGCTATATGTGTGATGACTCTGCAGACAGCTGGCCAGTAGGAGAGATGATGGGTTCCAGCCAGGCCGAGAGAAAGGAGAATTAAAGGCAGTAAATGGAAATTCCCTCATTCCTGCGCCAGATTATTTTAGAACAGTGGTGCAATGATCTGTTCTTCTCTGGGTGAACATACTAGTACATATTGGATATCAGTCAAGTAATTAGGATCCACCAAAGTATAGCATATACACACACAAAAACCAGATACACACAAAATTAAGGAAACATAAATCTAATCAGGGTACTCATTTCTGAGACCTGTCAATTACTGTCCTCATTTCCCCAGGTTGCTGTAACAATATGCCATAGATCAGATGGCTTATAAACTACAGAGTTTTTGCCGGGCTCAGTGGTTGATTATCAACCTA
>NW_005295318.1:0-612 GCF_000412655.1 Myotis brandtii
GGTTTCCTCCATGCTACACAGTTATTTTCAGATTCAACACTAATGTTTATGTGGATAGTTACGTTTTTTTTATTACTGAGTAGTACTGTGCTCTATGGTATTGAATTTATCTATTGGACTATTTATGGTTTTGGTTATTTCTAGTTTTGGGGTTTTATAAATATTGTCTTCAGTTTCTATAGAGACGTATGTTTTACTTCTAAAACTATTGCAGTGTTGGTGAATGTTTTACATTTAAAATATGGGGAACTGTTTGCCTTCCCACTAACCCACTGTATATAAAAATTCCAGTTTTTCTGCTACGCTCAGCACGTGCAGTGGTTAACCTTTTTAAATAGTGGCCCTGGAACCCATTTATGTAAGAAATTTTTATGGTGAGTGTTTTTCTCATGAGTTTATTTATACTGTCTTTATCTCTTTTGTTAAAATGTCAGCTCAGCATCTTTTAAAATTGTTTAAATAAATTTATTATTTTAAGCTGAAGGGGTCCTGTGTAGCATCTAATACATATGTTTGAATTTCACTCATTCTTCAATGACTCCATGACTTATTTGCCATTTGGAAACATAGGTTTTGAATACTGGAAGCAAAATTGTTTTTCCACAAATGTAT
>NW_005295319.1:0-612 GCF_000412655.1 Myotis brandtii
TGCTGGGTGCTGGACCACACCCATAGAAGGCGGTCTAAAGGTAGTGTTGGTCCCACCCTTGTTCAGGCCCCCAGGGCAGACCCTACCCTCCAGCCACTCACCTCTAACTTCCTACCTAACAGCTGGGTTTGAGCTGTGAATCCTGTTAGTTCCCCAACCCCCACCTGGGACACCTTTCAGAGTCAAGGTGTAGGTTGCCTCCGAATCAACTCCTCAAGGAGTTCAGGAGGATGAGGCAGCTGTGGCTTCAGGGTTAAATCTGATTCACATTCAAGGCAGGGACAAAATAATCCACAATTCTAAACATCGTAATCCACTGGCCTCCTTTTGAGATGTTGTGTAATTACTTTATATAATGTCAATAAAATCAATAGAAAAAAATCAAAATTATTTTAAAGGAATGTCAAAATAAAATATTTGCTGGTTTCCTGGGTTTATTAGAAGACTTGTTAAAAGTCCAGTGTGTCTCAGTGGTTAGAGTTTCGGCCTTCACACTGAGGGGTCTCCAGTTTGATTCCTGGTCAAGGGCACATACTGGGTTAAGGGTTTGCTTCGGGAGGCAACCAGTCAATGTGTCTCTCACTTCGATGTTTCTCTCTCTCTCTCTCTCTC
>NW_005295320.1:0-612 GCF_000412655.1 Myotis brandtii
CACACACACAATATAATATTACTCAGCCATAAAAAGGAATGAAGTACTGACAGATGCTACATATGGGTGAACCTTAAAAACATGCTAACTGAAAGAAGTCAGACACAACAGCACATATACTTCATGATCCCACTTTTATGAAATCTGTAGAATAGACAAATTCACAGAGGCAGAAAGTACTTTAGAAATCACCAGGGGCTAGGGTAAGGAGGAATGGGGAGTTACTGCTTAATGGTTATAGTTTCTGTTAGGAGTCATGAAAAAACATAGTTGCGTTGGTTGTACAACATAATTAATGCTATTTATTTTTACACTTAAAAATAGTTAAAATGGCATGTTTTATGTTGTATATATTTTACCACACCACAGAAGAACCCATTCAAACCTACCTCAGAGTCTGAGCCCTATATGGTTATTAGAGGCTAGTTACTTTCTAGAGAAAGTAAGGGGATAGACATAAATACATAAATTCAGAATCAAGATGAGGAAGAATATCCTTCTGAAATTTAGAATCTAAACCTCTTGGTTTCCAATTTTAGTTTGTATCAGATTCACCAATCCAGATGATTTGTCCTTACCCATAAAGATACTAATTCATTGCTCCAGCTGGTT
>NW_005295321.1:0-612 GCF_000412655.1 Myotis brandtii
TGTAGATATAGAGGGAAGTAGTATAGCATCAGGGATTGTCTATTGCACCCCAGGCACATGGCAATTTTCACAGGTCCTCTCCTTGTCAGTTTCACCAGTTTGAATCAACTGCTCAATTTCAGTGGTGAACAGGCTTTTTTATTGTAGTAACCCCAGAGGTTCAATGATGGAAAATGAGCTCTCTTAGAGTAGGAGATCATTTAGGAATCCTGAATTCCATTTCACCCCTGGTGTTTATGTTTTCCATGGGAGAGATGAAAATGTGTAGGTTCAGAAAAAGGAAATTTCTGAAACCCTAATGGGAATGTTTCAGATGTTTCCTGCTGCTTAACATATTGTTAAAGACCAGAAAATCAGCTCAAACTGAGGTCCGCTTGTCGGTTGAGGAGTGATTGCTGTTTGGAGATTTTATGTCAACTTTATTAAGTCAATGAAGATCAGTACAGACATTTTGAAGTTCCAGCTTCACTTTCTTCTTTAGAAACATTTTTTCTCAATGGATGCCTTTTATGGGATTATTTAATGATTTTCTCAACATTATTTAATTATTCAAAAACCTGACTCATGAATGCTTCATGAGCTTTAGCAAGTGGGGTGTGTGTGTGTGTGTGT
>NW_005295322.1:0-612 GCF_000412655.1 Myotis brandtii
TACATGTATGTGCCATACTTTTATAAGGCTGGCAGCTCAGAAGGTGTGTTTTACACCATCGTGGCCACAAACATGAATAATGTGAAGCCCTATGATGTTATGATGGCTACAATGTCACTAGATAATAGGAATTTTTTTTTTAGCTCCATTATAAATCTTATGGAACCTTCCTTATATATGAAGTTATTGACCTAACCATCATTATGTGGTACATGAATATATGTAGATAAGGAGATAGAAATGTGTGTACATGCACAGGTTAGTATACATGCCTATATTTCCTAGCTCAGTTCACTGAGATGACCCAGAAGGAGTCACATCCAGTAGCAAAGAGCACACTGAGCCCCAAAATTTGGCTTCTATACACCATTCTTCAGTAAGAGGAACATGGGCTACTTGGAGAAATTCCAAGGAATCTCTAGGGACTAGGGCTGGAGCAGGGGAAATGCAAGGTAAGCTTGGAGCATACTGTAGAGGCAGAAAGCAATTTTTAAAGAAAGAGAGAGAAAGGAAGAAAATGGAAGCATAACTAAAGAACATAGGAGTCAACCTAAATGAGCTTCCAATGGTCAAAACTGAAAGTCTTTGAGCAAGAAAATAAATAATACAGTA
>NW_005295323.1:0-612 GCF_000412655.1 Myotis brandtii
AACATTGATTGGCTGCCTCCTGCACACCCCTTACCTGAGATCAATTGGCAACCCAGGCATATGCCCTGATCAGGAATCAAACTGCCAGTCTTTTGGTGCTCAGGATGATGTCCAACCAATTGAGACAGACCAGCCAGGGCCACTACATTAAGTATTTGATATCTGTTCTTCTAGATATTTTTCTAGGCAAAATCAGATATATTTACATAAAAATTCACATTTTAACAAAAGCAGGTTCATATTTTGCATACTATTTCACAGAATGCTATTTTAACTTCATGGTGTCTCATGGGTGTTTTCCCAGGACACAGTATGAACACTTGATTTTTAATAACTTGAGCTTTCTATTGTACCATAAAGTATTTGGTGGATGTTTGGCTACTTCTATAGGCTTTCACTATTTAAAACAATGCTATAATGAATGCTCTTATACTTCTAGCATAAATTCTAGAAGTGGAACCCTTGGATCAGACGTCATAAAAATTTTTAATCGCAATGTATAATGCCAGATTGCATCAAATTTCATTCTGAGCAGAGGTTTTGTTCCATTCCGAGAGGTAATGGTAGAAATTTCATCATTAGGAACAAGGGTCACAGCCAAGCATCTCTCTG
>NW_005295324.1:0-612 GCF_000412655.1 Myotis brandtii
CCCCAGCAGAGGGGTAGATAAAGACTGCAGCTCTGAGGAATGGCAAAGCTTGTCATTCCCTTGCTTAGCATTTGACTCAGAGGGAAAAAAATGGGTTAGTAAAGCCCCAACATTATTTTCTTTTTAGTAATAATATAATTCACATAGTAGTTACACTATATTTTGATAATAGGATTGGTAACCATATGAAATTTTGTATGGCATGTGTGGCAGTCAGTCTGACAATGGTATTCTCCAGGAAATCTTTCCATATGTGACAGGCATCCCCACCAGAGGCAAAATGAGAATCCAGACCTATGGAAAGAGAACTTGCAAGAGCTAATCAGGGCCCTGGAGTTCTGCTCCCTGTAGGATTTGTGGTGGGCCATCCATCATAGAAGGGACCCTGAGCCACCAGACAAGGAGTCAGACAGACTAGGATTAGGGAAGAAGCCTAAGCCTACACTCTGAGCTCAGTTAACGGGAGGTCAAATTAATCTGTGAGTCAAACACTCTGACAGCATGCAGGCTCATCTGACATAGAGATACACTAATACAGCAGGTGCAGTGTCTGGTTAGTGCACTAGAAAAATCCTTCTCAGTGGTTCTCAACCTTCCTAATGCCTCGACCCT
>NW_005295325.1:0-612 GCF_000412655.1 Myotis brandtii
CCAGAATCCACATCCTCTCCCCTCACCAGCTACCTGGAGTGGGTGCCTGCTGTTGTGTGGGGCCCACCCCTCCACTCTTCATTTCATTCTCACAATGAGCCTCTGAGCTGGAGAGAGCAGCTCCCTGTGTCAGAGGAAGAGACTGAGGTTCTGAGAGGTTCCAGGACAGATGCAAGCTCCGCCCCCGGGTCAGTCTGAGTCCGCATCCAGTGCTCTTTCTCTATAGCCAGCCATTCCTTTTTATCTAAACGCACCTGTATTTTATGTCCCGAAGTAGACAGCACAGGCAGAGAGAGGCGCTTTCCAGGAGTGAGTCTGGGGAGGATCTGATGGCAGGCACTGAGCAGAAAATGTGGGCTTTGGGTTTCACAGGCATCAGGAGATGGAAGCCATAGGTCAGGGGCTCCAGCTCTTCCTCCTCCTGCACCCGACTCTCCTTCCAGTTGCTCCTTCCTCGTCGCCAGGGGGACGGAGGCCTTTTATCTTGATGAGCAGCGATGTGCCCGCTAGCGGGAAAGCAAAGAGAACTGGAGGGGAATTCTCAAGGTCAGCAGATGCTCTTTCTGCTGAGAGTTCAATTCTGCAGAGAAGGAAAGGGAGACCCTGGCTTAG
>NW_005295326.1:0-612 GCF_000412655.1 Myotis brandtii
CACAGACCCCCGTGCTCTGAGCAGAAAGCTCCAGGAAGCATCGCTCAAAGCAGTAAGAAATCCAAACTACCATGTAGGATGCATTCTGATCTTAGAGATTTTAAAATGTCTTTTTTAAGTACATCAGAGCCAATTAAATGTGGTCTTCAACATTAGAAGGCATTTGTATAATTTGCCTCCACCGATATTAACATGTGTTATGGGTTGAACTGTGTCCCCCAAAAAGATATGTGGAAGTACCTATGATTGTGACCTTTTTTGGAAATAAGGTCCTTCGAGATGTGATCAAGGTGAAATCATTAGGGAAGGCCCTAATCCAACAAGACTGATGTCCTTATAAAAGAGAGAGACCGAAAAAGAGAATGCCACGTGATGACAGAGGCAGAGATTGTAGTGTTGCAACTGGAAGGCAAGGGACGCAAAGACTGCCAGCCGCCACCAGAGACAGGAAGATGCAAGGAAGGATTCACTCTGGAGTCTCCAGTCAGGGCCCTGCTGACACCTTGATTTCAGATTTCTAGATTCCAGAGAGAATATGTTTCTGTTGTCTTAAGCCACCCAGTTTTGGCAGCCCTGAGAACCTAATACCAAATGGATTTGCATTTCCATAGC
>NW_005295327.1:0-612 GCF_000412655.1 Myotis brandtii
TATTTTGTTTTATCTAGTTGAATTCTGTATTGCTGTAGTGAGATTTCAGACTATTACTTAATATAGTTAGAGTGAACTCTAATTTGGAATACAAAAGCTCATCATTCACTAAGGAATTTCTTTTTGCTATTCTCAAAAAGAACAGACGATTTATATGGACTTTTATAAAACTATCCCCCCCCCCAGAGGATTTTTATCTTGACTAACAGCATCCTTTCATCTTCTAACCTGCCCTTCTGATCAATACAATAAAATTCAAATCCTATGAAGTCTACCAATTAAATTCTCTATTAAAAAACGAGGGAAAAAAGATTAGTGCCAAAATCAAGGAAATTTATAGGGTTTCCAGAGAAATATCCTCTTATTCTCTCAGTCACATGCAACCTTTGACACTATATTTGAAATAAAGGATTTGGACAAGCCAGGAAACCATAGGCCTCTCCTCATTATTCTCTCATTCATCACACAATAATGATATTTTTTCTTAAGTTATTGTAGTTTCATAGAGCGGAGTGGCTTTTAGATCTGGATCCAGATGAGATAAATCTGGATATCCATATAATGTGCTCAGGATCCTGGATTTAAAAAGTCTCCTAGTGATTCTTTTTTTTT
>NW_005295328.1:0-612 GCF_000412655.1 Myotis brandtii
CTCCTCCTCCTCCCTGGGGAAGGCCGTGTTGACTTCTCCTGAGGATCCCACTTGGAGTGACTGCTGTGGACCCGCGAGTTTATTTTCCTGGCTGTCGGTCAGCCTGCTCCTTGGGAAGCGGCATTCTCTCTCCCGTCTTTGCCTGGTTTGTTGCCAGCACAGAGGGCGTGACATCTTCAGCACCCACAGTGGTCAGGGCGCTGTGTCTGAGCCAGGCGGGTGGGGGGAAGGAGAGTGGTCCCTGGTGGCCAGGGCTTAGATCTGGAGAGGCGGGCGGCAGTGAGTGCTGGGACATGGGGAAGGGGGCCCGTCAGGGTGTGGCCCTGTAAAAGCTGTTTGCAGCTGATGAAACTTGACAAAAGGCAGGAAGCACGGAAGTGCTTGAGAGGATGTGGGGAGCTCAGGAGCTGGGTTTGGGTTGGGGAAACATGGCTTGAGGAAGGGAAGAAAATGCAGGGATGAGAGGCTGGTGGGTGGTAGGGGCTGTGTCAGTGCAGGCAGGTTCCCGAGGAAGGCCCAGGTGGCGGTGTGCACATGGCGGCCTGGAGAGGATGAGTGGGGAAGTCCACTGCCGGGAAGTAGGAGGGCACCAGCCCTCGGGGCCAGGGACCC
>NW_005295329.1:0-612 GCF_000412655.1 Myotis brandtii
GGTGTGATCAGGGCTCCCGGGAAAATCATCATGAGAAGCCATCATCACCAAAGCCAACCACAGTTCTCAGGAGCTGATTACACGGCAGGCCCCGTGCTAAGAGCTCTACCTCCATTACCGCTTTTTATTTGTTTCCTTTTCAAATTTCATCTGTGAGTGGGTAATGGAGTCACAATTCCGAAGAGCGCAGATAAATATCCCTGTCCCCTGGCCATCGGTGCCGGTAATGATGTGTGTGTGCCCGGGCAGGGTTATTCCACGCATAATAAGCAAATATCTACATGTACTACGTACTCCTATCTTGTTTTCGTTCTTTTAACACACAAATGAGGACATTCGTGCCCCGTTCCACACTCGGCATTTCCGCTTAACCATGTGCTGTCGTGTGCGGTTCTCTCCAGGTCAGAACAGAAAAGCACCCATTTATTTCCGTTTATTTCGGGAAAGACAGCGTTATGCTCCATGCACGGTTCGGATTCACATTATTTGTTTAGTCCTCTGTTAAAAGCCATTGAAATTCGTTTCCATTTGTCGGTGAAGACAAATAGCGCTGCAGGGAGAAACCTCGCGTACAAGTCGTTTTCCACTGTGGGTGTACACGCCTGGAAGAGG
>NW_005295330.1:0-612 GCF_000412655.1 Myotis brandtii
CTCTGTAAAAAAATCAATAAAATATATTTCTAAAAAACAAACAAACAACTGTGCTTTGGGGCAAGCAGTTGAATGTCACTGACCCTTGTACTTTTAGCAAGGATTGTTTTAGAGTAATTGCAAAGGGTTTATAAAATAATGCTTATAAAGCCCAAATACAATGCAGTCCCTCCCCAATAGTTATGGTAATGGGTTTGATCCTGCACTAGAGTGGCTGCTGAGAGGAGTGAATACTAATCCCTTCTGGTTCGCCTGTATCCATGTGACACACTGGACAAGCTGTTCTGAATCTCTAGGCTTGGGGAGGAACTAACCATCTTTAAAATGCCCCACAGCACCCCTAATACACCAGCTAACATTTAATTATCAAAACAGCCTGTACAACTTAGGTACCATAGTGATCTCAATTTTGCAGATGAGGAAAGTGGGTTTAGGGAGATGGAAAAAGATCCACAGAGTGAGAAGATAATGAACTGGGTTTTCACCCCAGCCATCAGCCTTTCCAGCCCTGCGCTTCTACTGCATGTATATTGATACCCAAGTACTCATCCTATGAAAGGACCCCTGGGTCTGCAACCCTTCACTTCTCTTTTTCCGTCTTTATGAACCAGA
>NW_005295331.1:0-612 GCF_000412655.1 Myotis brandtii
TATCAACAATGACCAACTCAATAGAAATAAATGCCTAATATCTTGACTGAGGCCTCTAAATGCCATTTTTCACTAAAAGGAACCAAGGCTCTTTGGAGAAATGTCTAATTTTATTTCCAGGACAGGAAATACACAAGATAAACCTGGAACATCTTGTCAAACAAGAAAAGCAGCAAAACCATCAAAGACCACCAGACTGATAGCAAAAGGCGTCTAAAGGCAACACGCAGGGGCTCCCATTGGCCAAAGATGGGACAATTTGAACATCAATAAAGATTATAACCACAGTGGAACAAAATACACAAATATATTTCAATCCCTGAATTTATCATTACACTAAAAACAATTCAAAACAAAAGAAAACCTCATTGGTTACCATTCAAGGGCACAAGTAAACCAACTCATTCTTTTAAAAAATTGGAAATAAAGGTAAAGAATCAAGCATCTATCATGTGTTTCCTTTACAAACTGAACATTTAGGTAACCACATAGTTGATGAGGAGAAGCTTCTCGTTATAGACACTCTCCAGCTACTAAATGAAGGGATGACGGCATAACACCATCTGCAATCATCACAAAGGCTGCTAACGTCACAAGTGGAGACATAGCCAG
>NW_005295332.1:0-612 GCF_000412655.1 Myotis brandtii
TGTTAAGTTCACAGCAACTTGAATGGGAAGTATCCCCAATAGACACAGCCTCTTCCCCCATCAACATCCTTTATAATTGTTAAAAGCTCCTCAAAGTGATTCTGATATCCCACTCATTGTCCCCTTAATGCTGATCTAGAGACTGTTAAAAGCAAATTTTCCAAGACTAATTGCAAAATAGTTCAATGGTCTAGCATACCAATTTCAGTTGATTCTCTCAAAGTTAGTAATCATTCCTACACCTTTTTAGATGACAGCAAACATCCTCACGAGTTGCATTTTGCCACCCAAGTAGTCCATCCAACCAGGCACATACAGGCACATACATACCATTTCCTCTGACCTAAGTGTCACCAGAGCAAATATGCAATGTCAGAGCACCATTTTGATAGTGATTAAGAGCTGAATTTATACACTCAGGTCAACCAGAATTAGGCATTTTCTGGACTCTTCACGGCTTATTCCTCAACAAACATTTGTGTCTTTAATCCATTTTGTGACTTCAATGTCAAATAAAGGATGCTAATTACATTTATTCATTTCTAAGTCACAAATACTTACTGAGTGTGTACATGTTGGAGGTTTCAGCCCATCGTTAGAAGGTTTTTTTTT
>NW_005295333.1:0-612 GCF_000412655.1 Myotis brandtii
TAACAGTCGTTGGGACAGGTGTGGTGAGGGGAATTATCTGATTCAGATAGCGCTTAGTGGCAGAGCAGATACACTTTGGTCCAGACTATGAGACAGGTAGAACATGAGTAACGAGAGCTAAGTATTGATAGAAAGAATTAATACATGAAGGAACCATGGGCTTCTCTCCTAGTTTTAGCCTGCTAATTATTACGCTCCTTGCTTTTTTCTTCTTCACTCTTATGTCTACAGCTTAAACAACTGGCCATTTAATATAAAGTATGATAGGTGCCTGGGATGTCCATTATTGAAGTATTTTCTAATCTGGCTTTCCTTACTGGTTAATCTTTCTTTTTGGAGATACCAGAGTTAAAACATTGATTCACATTTTAAATACGAGGAATCTAGGACAACTCCTAAAATTTGTGAAGATTGTGTCAGGAAGACAGAAGTCCCACCTACCAAATGCCTTAGTATTTAAAAGCTAGAAATGCTAAAAAATAAAATAAAATCTTTTCTATCCTTCCTGAGGATTAGAAGGCCAGGTGTGAATTTAAAATTCTCAGATCCTCAGAGTTCTGAGTGGGAATGTTAGGGCGGGGAGATGTCAGCCCATCTCACCTGTCTTCACCC
>NW_005295334.1:0-612 GCF_000412655.1 Myotis brandtii
GTATGTACCCTGACCAGGAATTGAACTCACCACCTTTTTGTGTATAGGGCAACACTCTAACCAACTTAGCCACACCAGCCAGGGCAAGTCACATTTTTTAATCCATTCTGCCAATCTCTTTACTTTAGTTAGTATATTTAGATCATTTACATTTAATGCAATTATTGATATGATGGGACTTAAGTCTACCTTATTTGTTGTTTCTTGTTTATTTTCTCACTTTTTTGCTTCTCTGTTTTCTTTTTCCTGCCATCCTTAGTGTTACTAGAGAATTTTAGAATCCCATTATTTTTATGTGTAGTGTTTTTGAGTGTATATCTCTTTGTATAGCTTTTTAGTAGTTGCTCTTGGTATTGCCGTATATATACATAACTTATCACAGTCTACTGATGTCATATTTTAACAGTTCAAATAAGGTGTAAAAACTGTACCTACATTTTGTCTTCTTATCCACCTTAATTTATAATTGTTTTAAATATTTCCTTTACATGTTTTAGAACCACATCCAACAGTGTTACAAATTTTTTCAATAGTCAAATATGATTTAAAAAACTCAAAAAGAGAAGAAAAGTATTTGTATTTTCCATATTTTTGCTTAGTGTTTGTAGTTTG
>NW_005295335.1:0-612 GCF_000412655.1 Myotis brandtii
TTTTTAACAATCAAATGGGTTACCCATTTAGAATTTGTCAGGCAAAAAGCTATCATCAGAAGCTTTTACATTTTCCTCAGTAAAAGGCTCACTTATCTTGCAAATAATGACAGCCTTTGTTTCAATAGCACTCTAACATTTGAAAAGCTCTTTGGCTATATGGTCTAATTCTGTCATTTAGCAAACATATGCTGAGGGCCTATGAGAGACAATATATGAAGTATAGAGGCAAATAAGACCGTCCCTGCCTTCAGAAAGCTCAAGGCCTAGTAATACAGACAGAGGTAACGTGTAACATCAGGAAAAATCATTATTGAAGTGGTTTTGTACTCAGAATGTGGCCCAAAGGAAGTGACCAACACAATTTGCAGAGGAGAACAGAAGCTTTGCAGTGGGGGTTGGCGGGCGTGGGGATGTTGTAGGGATTGCAGAGCTTGGGAGATAAAGAAGAGAAAAAAGTATATTCTAGACAAAGAAATGCATCCTTAAGGGCAAAAATTGTTGAAATGATGGGAATGTGTTCACAGAACAATAGGAAATGATTGTGGCTATAAATTTAATACTCCCCTTCTCCAGAGGTGCCGTCTTGTCCTCTCCTCTTTTTAAAAAAAT
>NW_005295336.1:0-612 GCF_000412655.1 Myotis brandtii
AACCAAATATGTTACCTATGTTAGAAATTGTCCATGGCATCATGACAACATTGAAGGCTAAGAATATCATTATAGCTTTTTATCAGCTTTGTAGACACGGAGCTATAGGCATTGAACTCTGGGTAGAGTGCACTGATACAATGTTTCTAATTAAACCTGTGTTTTTTCTATGTCCCATTACTAATGGTATGAATGGGAGCTATTCTGTCTCTTTAAGTCCACTCTCTATCTCTGATTGTATCTACATGTTGATTTTATAGTTTAATCTGATACTCATTTTATGCTCAAATTTCGTATTGTTTGGTCAGACTGGAGTAGTGGAATTTCAAGTTCACATTTCCAAATCCACTCTTTGTGTGTGTAGGGGAGGAAAAACATTATGCAATTGGGTGGCAGTAAGAACAAAGAAAAGGTAAACAGATCAAACAGGTAATGGAGACAGGTCAGACAATAGGCCAGGATCAGGTGTTCAATCTGAAATCTTATTCAAAAAGCAAATAGCAAGGCAAGGAGTCAGTCAGAAGACAGAGCAAGACAAAAAGAAGAGGACTCAAAGACAGGAAGAAATAGTATAGTAACCTAATCCTATATAATAAAAGGCTAATATGCAAA
>NW_005295337.1:0-612 GCF_000412655.1 Myotis brandtii
TTGGGGACCTGCCATGCCTAATGATGGCGTGGGTGCCCTCTGCATGACTCTCTCAATTCTATCTCCAGAGTTCCAGACCGAGAGTTGAAAAGCTCACAAGTCCCCTTTGCTTTTGTTTAGCCAAACCATCAAGAGTTTTCTATGATTTCTCCAGGGTTTTGACTAGGAGAGGAGGCAAAATTGAAAGCAGACTTTCACATTCACATCTAAACTCTCTTACTCTGTCTTCCAAATCCTCTCCAAACTTCTATGCTATCCCAGAAAATAATTTTAATCTCTTTTCTTTGGAAAGACTTGTAATAAAATGTCATCATATAAATTTCTCTCATTATTATATAATCCTGTGGTCTGAGTCCTCCAGGCATGTACTCTTAATATGCAGAACTAGATTTTCAGAATTAAAAAACAGACGAACAACCACAGTAAAAGTTTTTGAAAAATGTGTTTAGAATCCTATTTGATATCATTGTTCTAAGTTGTATCTTCCCTCTCCCCAGGGAAATATGGCACTTATTCACTGGTGGAGGGAGTAAATGAGGCCAAAAGGAATATTGGGGATAAAAATATTATATAATATAGCCCTAACGGTTTGGCTCAGTGGATAGAGCGTCG
>NW_005295338.1:0-612 GCF_000412655.1 Myotis brandtii
TCGCGCACCTACCGACACACTGCGGGGGGCTTGTCCACGTTCCGAGCTCACAGGTGATCTCCCGGGGGCCACGGAGGTCAAAGCCGACCTGGCAGCTGTAGGCCACGCGGTCGCCGTTGAAGTAGGTCTCGGCCGTGTCGGTGGCTTCGCCGTACTGCACCTCCGGCGGCTCATCGCAGGCGATCTTGTCCGCTTCTTCTGCAAAAGGCACAGTCGCGAGAGAAGAGACCGTTTAGCGACCCACGCGGCTCTCCTGGGGGGGAGCTGGTGGGAGGCGTCGCTGACCGATGCACTTGGGGGGGTCCGTCCACTTCCCGTTGACACAGCGAATCGCCTCCGGGCCCCGGAGCCGGAAGCTCAGCTGACACTCGATGAAGACGGCCTCCCCGTCGTGGTAACTGGCGGCGATGGATTTCAGTTTGGCGTGGGGAGGCAGCGGGGGAGGGGGACAGCGAGTTCTTCTTCCTTCGGGGAGAAACAGCAGCGCAGTCAGTCCTAAAAGTTCCCCCAAAACACCAACGCGCCAGATGTCATAGGCACGTCCGTGGCGCCAAGTACAGTGAAGAAGGCTGGCAGACAGCCCGGCCGGTGTGGCTCAGTGGATAGAGCGTC
>NW_005295339.1:0-612 GCF_000412655.1 Myotis brandtii
AAATATGTTTAAATGGAAACTAATCATGAGAAAACAATCAGAAAAATCTAGAATGTGGAACATTCTACATTACAGCTGGCCTGGATACTACAAGTCAATGTCATGAAAAGCAACAAAAAGTTAGGAGAATATTTCAGATAGACAAGGTTTTTCAATCTCAGCAATAATTGACATTTTGGACCAAGTAATTCTTTGTTGGGGGTTATCCTGTGTACTGTAAGATGTTTAGCAGACATCTTTCCTTGGTTTCTATTTACTAGGTGCTATTAGCACCCACAGTTGTGACAATCAAAAGTATCTCCAGGCACGCTAAATGTCCTTTTGGGGCACTGGATTAGAGAGACAGAATCAAATGTAATGTATGGACTTTGTTAAGATGTTGGGTCAAACATAAAAAGATGGTAATAAAAGACATTTGGAACATTAGAGAAATATGAATGTGGAATTAAATATATTGAAGCGTTAATTTTCCTAGGTCTGAGAAACTGTATCACCGTTATGTAAGTAAATGCCTTTATTCTTGGGAGATGTGTACTGAATTATTTTGAATGAACTGTCATAAAGTATTCAACCTACTTCCAAATGCTTCAATGGATAGAAATGTATATTGAT
>NW_005295340.1:0-612 GCF_000412655.1 Myotis brandtii
TGACGCTCTATCCACTGAGCCAATCCAGCTAGGGCTTTTCTTAGTCTTTTGGCTTAATGTGTGATTTGAGCTGGACCCTCTCCCCCTTTTTCTTCTCTAACTTTGCTCTTGGCCCACAGGTTCCTTTTGTTTTAGCACCCCTTCTTCCTGAGCCTTGAAGAAGCCAAACCCATTTCTATCTTAAGTTTTTTTGTACTTGTTGCTCTCTCTGTCAGGAGAAACTTCTGATCTTTGCATCTCTGCTTTTCTTTTGCTCCCTCTTTCTTACCCTTGGATTTCAGCTCACACGTGTTTCTGCCAGAGGATTTTCTTGACCATTTGCCAGGATCACATACTCTCTCTCCATCACCTTTCTCTAATCGTTTTCTCAGCGCTTACCATTATGTCATATTTCTCTAGTTTTGTTTTTTGTTTTTTTTTAAGTCATTTCTCCTCATTAGAACTTGTACAGGGCTGTCAGGCTGAACATAAGACAGTGCTCAGTAATATATATTGGATAAATGAACATAATAAAAAAGTGGCTTGAAGAGGACATAGATTTGCGGACAGTACAGATTAAAAACTCATCAACCACAGATAGGGATTATATATATATATGTATATATATATATT
>NW_005295341.1:0-612 GCF_000412655.1 Myotis brandtii
GGTGGAAAGGGCAGGGAGAGGCTGTCCTGACGCTGCCGAGTTGGCTGGATGGGTGGGGTACGCCTTCAAGGGCAGGTTGTCCTCGACCCTTCGACTTGTTATTATCTTTGTTTGGATATCGATGCTGGTGGTGAGCTGGAGTCGCCCGGTAGTTAGCGCGTCACCACCGGCATGTTAATAACCACGCTGCCTGCACCGTACTTACCGAGCTCCCTCCCCTCGGAGCCCACGGCCCTTCCTGTGTGTTTGTTGCGTCTCCCGTGACCCTGGGAGTGCTGTTTCCAGGGATAAGATCTCTCGCGATCAGTGGAAGGAAAACAGGCAAACCCTCATCAATGTGGGAGGACCTTCAGCGAAGCCCAGGTGCTTGGTCAGGAGTTGTTGTTTTTCCTTCTGTGTTTTCTGAGGTGCGGCCCTGGGTGCACCCCACGATCCAAAACTAGGACCTTGCTCGTGTGCCTTCCAGCTGACAGGCAGCTCTGTTACTTGGATAGGAAGGTTTAGGTGCCAGGAACCCTGACCACCTCAGAGGTTCACTGAGCACAGCAGCCTTCCGCACGGGGTAAAAAGTTCAGCTTGCCCGGCCAGTGTGGCTCAGTGGTTGAGCGTCAA
>NW_005295342.1:0-612 GCF_000412655.1 Myotis brandtii
CTGGCAGCTTTCCAGAAGGAGCGAGCCATATTCTTGGAGGCTCAGAAAGAGGCCGATTTAGCAGCTCAGGCAGAAGCTGCCGCTGCCAAGAAGTGACCCCTGTCCTGCGCACTCCAGAATTTTGAAGGGAGCAGCTGGGAAGGCTGTGCCGAAGGGGAGAAGGGGAGATGACACCAACCTGATTGTTATTGCCCTGACTTAGATTATATATTTTTACACGTATGGATGTATCAGGGATTCAGCCTAAATAAACATCTTTTGTCACCCTCTCTTGAGTTCTGTCTTAGGGCCCTAGGGGGAAGGGACCAGTACTGATGGTGACAACACAGACAGTAGGGCTCTTCATGCTGCTTCTCAGATACATGGTCCGAGGCTCAGCCAAGCAGAGCAACTTGTCCAGGTTGAATCGGTGGCAGAGGTCGGAGTAGTAGCCCTCCTCCCCACCGATGACAAAGCAAGCAGGGTAGGTGGGGGCTGCGAACGCTGGGGCTCGTGTGTACAGAAGCAGCAGCTGTTGCTTGTGCTGTAATCAGAAACATTTCTTAACTCTTGGGGACTTGCCAGTTCAACAGAAACAGACCCCTGTGGTGACTTCAGGTCACAGCCCCAACA
>NW_005295343.1:0-612 GCF_000412655.1 Myotis brandtii
TGTCCCAGCCCTGCACCAGCTGACAACATGACTTGGCTCATCCATGAGTCGGTCCCCCAACCCCCCATGTGTTATGGTCATTGCTTTTGGCTCTTGATGTCTTTGTGTCTCAGTTTCCTCTCTGCAAAATGAAGAACTGACTAATCGCCAAGTCATCTTCCAGCTTTAGCAGCCTTCGTTATGAACCTAAAATGTCTTGCTGAGTGATAAAGTGCTTAGACCTTGACATCAGAAAGACTTGGGTTCTAATCCTATTTCCACCATTGTGTGGTCTTGGGCAGGTAACCTAACTTCTCTAAGAATCAACATTTTCATCTGTAAAATAGAGAAAATGGTACTTTAAAAAGTCATTGTAGAGATTCAGTGGCATAATACTTCAACAGTGTTTAGCACAGAGATAAATAAATGTGTGTAGCTGCTCTATCTGCCATCTTCTCCTCCATCATCCAGAACAAAGGTCTTAAGTCCAGTTAGATAACTCTTGTTTCAAGCTAAGTATCATGACCTTCACATAACACTTACAAGAGTTGCAGCTGAATAATACGATTTTTGTCAGGACTGAAAAAGTAGAGCACTGCTTTCCACTGTAGGCTGGGTTTGTTGACAACACAA
>NW_005295344.1:0-612 GCF_000412655.1 Myotis brandtii
AAAGAAAGAAAGAAAGAAAGACAACCATGACGTAAAGATTTGCCAAATTGGAGAATTAGATGAACGATTTAGTTATATAACTGTTCCTGCACTGAATCATATTTGCTGTATCTGAGAAAACACAATTATACCTTCTACTATTTAATGCAGCAAGTTCACTAAAAAGCACTTTAATGCTTCAGGTATTTTACCCCTACCCACAATGGGATGCAGGAGTTTGCTCTAAGAGAACACTTTACAGATGCTTGGTTGTAGAAAGACATTGGTCTGGGCCTGAATGAAGACTCCAACTCCACTTGCTCACTTTAGCAATTTGTTTGACTCCTATGAACCTCAAATTTGTAGCTACCCAATCAGTATGAAAATTCCTACTGAATCATTCCAGAGGGTTAGAGTTTAGAGGGAAGAGATGGCACATATCCACTCTGAGAGCGGGTTCAGTCTCTGATTTGAAAAGCACTTCTAGTAGAAATGAGGTGGGCCACGCAGAGTGGAAATGCATACACAGAAGGGATACAGCTGCCTGAAATACTAACCACACAAAGGGGGACCTCCCTCGATGGCCTTGAAAATCTCAGCTGCTCCTGCACCACCACCTTTCAGTCCTGGGCT
>NW_005295345.1:0-612 GCF_000412655.1 Myotis brandtii
AAAAAAGCTTATCATTTTGTATATCTTGGCAGGTACGAAATCAAAATTAGGGGTTGGGATCCCATCCCAAAATCTTGTAACATACTAGGAATGAATATCCTTGGGGTATAAGCTTGAGATTTCGCTTAATGCCAAACTTCCCTGAAGACCGAAGCGTGGGGTGGGGTGGGGGGAGACTTCGTAACAGCCCTAAGCTCTCCACAGGGAACTACCGTCTGATATTTCATGACGCTTTCCAACAATGCAAATGGTGTCAGTTCCCCTACATTGACTGTGGTGTTTTAATAAATCAAATTTTCAAAGCTTCATAGACATAAAAAAATGAAACAAAAACAAGTGAAGCAAGCATAGTTTGCTACTCTAACATCAAAGAACCCCAAACCATAAATCCAGAACATTCACTTTCAAAAGCAGATGATGAAAAATATGGAATGAGTTTCTTAGATTTAATTTTAAAACAGCAAAAGTATGTGAAAGCAGAGGAGAAATGCTGAAAAGCAGAAACCAGAGCAGAGGGCACTGGGTTTGAGAATTTTTAGCTTCTCCAGGGAGTGAAAGAGCTTAGTTCCTTGACGGCTGGAAAGCCATAGGCGAAGTTTGCAAGCGCTTTTT
>NW_005295346.1:0-612 GCF_000412655.1 Myotis brandtii
AGTGAAGAGGTTATAGCTCACAGCCTAAAGAATCCTATGTAACTTGGTTTTAATTCCAAGTACCTCCACCTTTTTATTTTTAACTTGGGTTCATTTATTCATTTATCTAACGTCTCCAAACCTCTCTTCATTCATCTATCATTGAAAATAAAAAGTAACCTACCTACTCTATAGGGATGTTAGAAGATTACATGACAGAAATGTGAATTTACTGGCACATGTTCAATAATTCACTACATGGTATTTATTACATTGTGGGCTCTCAATACTGATACAAGATGAATAACACAGCTAATTTTTTGTACTTAAGTATTAGGGAGTACTGTGCTGAGATCTGTCCAATTTCTGATACAAACAAACCACAATTATCAAAATACAATTGCCAAAATAGCACACTATTTTTGCAATAGTAAATTTTATTTTAAAATAATAAAATGCTTGGCTAGCCAAGAAACATAATTGTGAGTTACTGGATTTATTTATTCAGTGTAGCATTTCACTTAATTGGAAAACTAGAAATTATCATTTAAAACGTAAAATTTAGCCCAGGCGGCATGGCTCAGTGGTTGAGCGTCCACCTATGAGGGTCACGGTTCAACTCTAGGTCAGGGC
>NW_005295347.1:0-612 GCF_000412655.1 Myotis brandtii
CCCTACCAGTGCACAAATCCCGTGCACTGGGCCTCTAGTTACCCTATATTTAGAGGTAATATATTGTAGTGTTTAAGATCAGAAACTACAAAACCAGACTACTTAGTCTGACACTGCTGGGCAGGCATATGATGTTGGGCCTCAGTTTTCTCACCTCTCAAATGGGAACAGTAAAAGTGACTTCCTCACAGGGCTGGTGGGAGTGTTAACTGGCTGAATATATGTTTAGAAATGTTCGTGGTACATAAAAACTAAAGAGGTGATCATTGTTATTCCTACACAATCAGTATTTTGCTCCTTACTCAGCCTTACCACCTGGAACCACTAATTTCAGTGATGGAGTATGCTCAAAGCTATGGTTCTCAACTTTGGCTGCATATTAGAATCACCTGAAAGATTTAAAAAAAACACACAATAAAACTCTGATGCCTCAGCCCAATCCCAGGACAATTAAATTAGACTTTTCAGGGGTGTTCCAAGGCATCAGTGGTTATTAAGTCTTTCCAGATGATTTCAATCTGTAGCCAAGATTGAGCAACACTGCTCTAAAACTCCCTAACACCCAGGGAGTGCCATCTTCTAGGACAGTGGTTCTCAACCTTGGCTGCACAT
>NW_005295348.1:0-612 GCF_000412655.1 Myotis brandtii
CCTGGTGGTCAGTGCACATCATAGCTACCGGTCGGTCGAAAGGTTGCTTAGGCTTTTATATATATAGATATTTACCTGTTAACTAGATCAATACAAAGTTTATACCTGTGTCTATCGTTTATACATAGGGAGGTTCTATTGTAACAACATTTGCCTTTAACGCTATTGTAACTTGTTTTGGGAACATTAGCCCATGAGCTAAAATGACATGTTACATTTGTAGCTTGAGAATTTTAGTGACATATATATTGATTTGGAAATGTATTTATTTACCTTCTGATTGTACATGTTTTCTAGGTTATTGATGGGAAGACTAAAGAGAATGCGATTGAAATGGCTGTTTATTTTGAGGTCCTGGTTGTTTTTATGTTTGTTTCATCCTGATTTAGCTGTAGCTTGTCTTAACTTTGGTGAATGCATATCTTTTCCATGATTTAATTGCAATTGCCTATTGCCTGCAGCTTCAATCTGCTTCTAGTGCTGTGACAGCTTATATAACAACAATAACAAACCAGAACCAATCATCTAGGGAGGAGGAGACAAGGAGGAAATGAGACATGGGAGATTTTCACCTCACTGACAAACATGGACTAAATGTTTGTGCCCCTCCCA
>NW_005295349.1:0-612 GCF_000412655.1 Myotis brandtii
CAGTTTGCAGGCTGATACTCTATCCACTGAGCCAAATAAGCTAGGACCCAAGTATAGACTTTTAAATAACTTCCTTGTTTTCTATCCTTTATCTTGTCTTTCCACTTTGCAATCCTAGTGCCTCCAAATTCTCAGCCTCTCAGTTTCCATAGACTGTCAGACCATTTACCTGTTGCATTTCAGGTTGTGACTTCTTTCATCTTACTAAACCAGTTATGAATACCTTACCTTCCACCTTTGAAAATAGATTAGTTTCAATGATTTCACTTTTAATTATTTTTCTAATTCAACAAGAAGTTTAAGAGGCTGCTATTAGTATATGTGGAAATTTACGTATTTGAAATGACAAATGTGTGTATGCGCACACACACATACAAACACACACACTATGTTCAGGTAGGAATAATATTAAAAATAACCCCTGTATATCAATTTGTAGTAGAAGTTGCAATCAAGATACAGCCAGTCAAAGGGTAGATTTGGAGAAAAGTGGTGAGAACAGGATCGAGTAAGACAATAACTTATTTTCCGAGATGAGGGCAGGCAGCATAAATTGAAAAATATCAGAAAGTACTTTGGGAGCCCTAGCTGGTTTGGCTCAGTGGATAGAGC
>NW_005295350.1:0-612 GCF_000412655.1 Myotis brandtii
AGAACCACTGTTAGAGAAAAATCCCTTCGATTTTCACCTGAGAAAACTGCTGCCAGAGAAATTAAATATATTGTTTGGAATCATACAGCTATTAGTGGCAGAGCTTGGCCCAGCACTCGGGCCTCACAACTTATAGATTGGAGTGAATAACTATGATTTTTTAATTATATTTTTCTTATATTGAATAGTTTCCTTATGTGGACCCACCTGTACCTACCCAGTTAACTCTACTTATTTTCTGGATGATCTGTCAATGGCTTTAGTCTGGACCTGCAGACAAATCACACATTGTACAATCACACATTGGTTCCATCTTGGAACCCCCCACCGATAGCATGGAGTACTAAGATGGGCCTGTCTTTGAGGGCTTAGTTAGCCTCCTCCTGCCTAGAGTACAAGTATTCTGAGCACAGAGAGGAAGGAAACTCTTTACTTTTCAGCAGGATATCCCTCTGTCTTGGGAGTAGTAGAATTTCCTTGGCACTGACATGTTTCCACATTACCTCCATTCCTTGGGAGCGTCTGTTAAATCGATGCTTTGAAAGTGGATGAGTGGATCTTCAGGGAATATGAAACCCTCACCCAAATCTGTCCTCACCAAATGAGGACACA
>NW_005295351.1:0-612 GCF_000412655.1 Myotis brandtii
TATTGTATATGCTTGCATGTGTGTTTGGCAGTGATTTCACACTTGTAGTGCATGCTTATAATATGCTTCAAAAATATATTAGTAATATATCAAGCTTTCTCTTCCAGGCCCTTGCTGGACACTTGCACACATGTATTATCCAACTTCATCATCACAAGACCCCTCTGGGATAGTTATTACTGTTTTCATTGTACATACAAGAAAACAAGCCAAAGACATGAAGTAACTTGTTCAAGTTTAAATAGATCTAATTAATGGCACAATGGACACTCAAACTCAGATCTCTCTTCAAATACCCTTCTCTTTTCACTGTATCACAGAATGTTTGTCGTTTTCAGGAGGAAAAAAACCCCAGAGTTTTTGAAAGATCCCCTTGGTACTGGTTAAATTTTAGTGTGTGTGTGCATATGTGTATTTAAGCTTTGACACAATTTGCATTTGTTCAGTTTTCCTGATGCTGTATAACTAGCATGTTTGGCCAGTTTCCTTGTGATTTAAACAAGGAACTACAGCCCAAACAATGGCTCTGATTCAGCAGATAGGAAAGTGAGGAAGTACTTGTTATTATTTGTCAGTGAATTTTTATTTTTATGCAGTTTGAGCCATGGGTCA
>NW_005295352.1:0-612 GCF_000412655.1 Myotis brandtii
ATTTTTTTCTTCCTAAAATCCAGTAATTATAAGAAAAATAACGAGGGCACACAGGGAAAAGGATATCCTTCTAAATGTCCTTCTATAGAGTCTTACATGACCACCTGTGATCTCTTCTATAAGAGTATCTTTTAAAATTGCATAGATTAAGAAATCTGTTTTCTTTCCAGGATTAATTAGCATTTCTTACTGAATTATTCTACAAATACATTTCAAGAAAAATATGAGTCAACCTATTGCCATTAGTCTTCTCCAAGTGGGCCAGGTTTTGGAAACTGTGATTACTTGGGGGTTAAGACTTTTAACAAAACCAAACAAAACTAAGTACCTTAGATGTTATGGAAAACTATTATCCATACTCTAGATTTGAGTTATAGATCACAAAGTATTTTCACATACACACTGTCTCTTAATTTTCACTATGACCCAGTGAGTTGCACATTTTGAACCTCATTAGGTGAGGAAAATGGAAAATAGAGTTTAAAACAAAAGCAACCCTGTAAATGGTTGAGCTTAAAGTAAACTGTAGTCATGTTTCACTACGAAGAAACAGGTAGATGAAACCTACCTCTCACTAAACTTTAGATATACCTTGTTTTATCACTCTAGTTC
>NW_005295353.1:0-612 GCF_000412655.1 Myotis brandtii
CTAGGCAGCCATAGGAGTGTCTCATTCATCTTCAGAAGGCACCGAAGCCACCCGCATTGGCTGGAGTTAGTGATCCGAGTCTTAGTAATTATTGAAATGTAACTTCATCTTAAATCTTAAGTCCCAAATCTGGATTTAGGCAAAGCTGAAACTTTTGGTTTCTCTTGATCCAAATAAAAATGTATCTTTGACTCCCTGCCCCCCCTACCCCCAAGCCCCCCCCCCCAAAAAAAATCTTGGTTTGTAATTGTATAGTGCTGCTGAATGTCTTTTCCATGAGTCATGTGAATAAAATATGCCCAGAGCACACTGGGAGGAACCCATTCTGTGCCACACGTGGTCTCCTCTCTCTGCACAGCATGTCATCCTCTCCTGGTTCCTGCCTCTCAGGAAGCTGAGATCTAAACTTCGTGACCAAACGCTGTATCTCAGGCAAGACCCAGGTTCCTGTGCATTCTGCACCTCAGATTCTCTCCTGAGAAATGGATCTAAAAAGAGTAGCTTTCTCCCAACTGTCCTGTAAAGATGAACCAACGCGCTGAAGGACAAGCCCTCAGGAGGGACAGGCGGAGGGGACTCAATAAGCATCATTATGGCAGCCCGGGCACAGGG
>NW_005295354.1:0-612 GCF_000412655.1 Myotis brandtii
AGGGCTTGAGATCAACAGTCATGGTGGTAATGGTCTGTAGCTTCAGTGACTTCAGTGAAGTCAAGAACAGGCCATAGAGCAGGAATCCTTGTTGAAAAGTAAACATTTAAGGGCTATGCAAGTAGGTTAGGAACTAAATGAGTAATTCTAATGTTATGCATTTGAATGCCTTACATAGATAGAGCACTTTACCGTGTACACTTTAACATCCATTATCCCATTGGAGCCATTGGTAGGTTAGGCAGGTTTTATTTCAACACTTCAGATGAAAAAACTGAGGCCAGTGTCAGGGCCAGTATTCAAACATGGGTCTCCTGGCTCTACATCAGTTGTTTTCTCCCTTATCATGTTGGTACCAAGGAGCAAAATTCTCTTTATGAACTTCCTGCTGAGTCTGCACTTTTGCTGGGGTGGGGGTGTCTGAGTGTATAGGTTCAAATCGTTTAAGCTGACTGAAGACAGAAAATGCTGCTGCTTGTGGACAAGGTGATAGGGCCAAGGCTGCAAGATGGTCTTCAGTCGAGTTCCCAGCAACCCCCCTCTCCTTGTCAGCATTACTCCTCTTTGACTTCACAGGTGAATACATGCAAAAGACAATTAGTGGGGGAGTTA
>NW_005295355.1:0-612 GCF_000412655.1 Myotis brandtii
TCCACTGGGTCGGAGCTTCAGTAAATACAAAAATGGGAGGAGCAGGCCTTGGCGATGACCTCACCGTCGCTGCTCGGTGTCAGAACCGGTTTGAAATGCTGCAGAGCGACCTGTGAACGCGCCTCCTGAGCTGGCGTTCACTCTGCATTCCAGGCCGCACGGCGAGTCCTGGGGGGAGTCGGTCTTGGGTTTTGCTTTTCGGTAAAATGTGGGTTTCCACCGACCTCGCTGTGGGGACAGCAGACCTCTTCCCAGAAAACCTCGGGTTAACAAAACGTCGGCCCTGGCTGTTTATCTCATCTTGTTTACGGGGGCAGGAGAGACTCCGTGGCCTCTGTGTCTCCTTTACGCCGTCGGCCGGGTGAGGGGTCACGGGGACACGGGGAATTCCACTGTAAACAGCGCCCACGGCCAGGTGAAGGCGGCGGCCCCGCAGCAGAAGAGGCTGCGATTACTCATCGAGGAGTCGCATCCGCTGGGTGAGAAGGAGTGTGTTTGCTTTCTCCGTGGAAACCTCTGAGGCTGTGACCGGGACCCTGGCCACTTCCCGGTCCGCCCCTGAGTCCACAGCAGTGGGCAGCCCTGAGCCAGTGCAGCCTGGGCCTCTGTTGC
>NW_005295356.1:0-612 GCF_000412655.1 Myotis brandtii
CAATAACAAAAGTTCAAGAAACAGCCAACAGTTAAGGCAAGGGTGTGTAGGATGATCGCCTTTGCAAGGTCACTCTTCAAGACTGAGAAAGGTAGCTGTTTTGTATAATACTTAGAGACAAACATGGAGCCAAGCAAAATGAGAAGACAGAGGAATAAGTTCAAATTGAGAGAACAAGACAAAGACCCCAGGGAAAAACAAAACATATGGATATGGAGATAAATCATCTACCTGATAAAGAATTCAAAGTAAAGGCCTTAAAGATGCTATCTGAACTTGGGGGAAGAATGGATAAACAAAGTGAGAATTTAAAAAAAAAAAACTATCAAAGAGAAGTTATAACCGAACTGAAAAATGTATTAGAGGGATTCCAAAACAAAATGGAGGGATAGAAGAACAAATCAGCAAGCTGAAAGACAAATCAGTGAAGCTTACTCAGCTCAGCAAAATGAAAAAGGGATTAAAAAATGTGACAATTCACTAAGACAACTCTGCGAAAATATCTAGCAAAATAACATTTATATTAAAGGGGTCCAAGAAGGACAAGGAAGAAAAAAAAGGCTAGAAAATTTATTTTCTTTATAATTAGTATCTTGGCTCAGATTATAGCCT
>NW_005295357.1:0-612 GCF_000412655.1 Myotis brandtii
GGATCTCGGAGGCAGGTGTCAGAGGTTTGCTGAGTGCTCCAGGGGAAGCTTGCCCCTGAAACCATACAAAGGAGGTAATAGCTTCCCATCATTTCCAGAGATTGCCAGTTCTGAGTCCCTGTATGGAGTGCTGAGGACTAGGGGGCTTAGAAGGCATATTAGGGAGGTTGAGGGGTGCTGAACGTAGACAATATAGGATTCAGGTGGCCCTAAATAAGGGAACACCTGCTTTTCAAGGCAGAATCTCAAGATTTCCTGCTTCACAGGCCTGATGTGGATATATTTACTTACTTGCTCATCTATTCATTAAACATTTATTGAGTAGTTACTATGTGCCAGGAACTTTTCTAGATGCTGGAACTATAAGAATAAGAAAGAATTTGTGGCTACCCACCACAAGATCACACAAGATTTAGAGGAAGGGAACACCTACGTTATATGACAAGACATGATGTATGGGCCCAGGGAAATAACAAGCAGGATATGGCCACTATTGGCCAAAGGAGCAAGCAACTCTGCTAGATCTTGGGAGGGAAATAGGTAACGCTACCCTCATAGGCAGCTTTCCTGGAAAGAAGCAAGAAATTTGAGAAAAGACCAGTGATTACAGCC
>NW_005295358.1:0-612 GCF_000412655.1 Myotis brandtii
TTTTTTTTTTTTTTTTTTTTTTTTTTACCTTATATTCCGCTCCTCTGCCTCTTCTCTAAGCTCCAATGACAATTTTCTTTCTTTCAGCCACTTGAAGACACCAAGCTCCTTATCTCGAGACATTTTTATCTTCTGCTCCCTGTGCCTGGAAACCTATCACTTTCCTATCATTGCCTGTTTGCATCATAAAAAGTAATATCTCCTCTTAGAGAGACCTCCCCTGACTACTTGTGCTAAAATACCCGTCATTCTTTATCCCACTACTCTATTTTTTCTTCTTTATTGCACGTGCACTTCTTTTGTTTTTTACCTCCATATTTTAAATATCATGTTATTCTACTTATTCTTGATTTCTTTTAGATTAGCTATTTCTGGTAACTTCCTACAATGTGAAATGAAAATTAGCTCTCACACCAAACCACCACAACACACACACACATATCTATACTAATAAAAGGGTAACATGCTAATTAGGGTGGACGTCTTCCGGACGTCCATCCAAACAAAGCCACAGTGGCTGCGAGGCCCAGGGCTTAGGCCTCACAGCCGCTGCTGCCGGCAGTGGCAACAGCAGGGGGGTGATGGGGGTGGTGCCTTCCCCTGATCAGCCCA
>NW_005295359.1:0-612 GCF_000412655.1 Myotis brandtii
TTTAAGTAATACAAATTATCTGACTAACACATGGCCACCTTCATATGCTACTCCAGTGTCCTTACTAAGTAGACCTCTCAATATGGTAAAAGCACACCCATAAATCTTTCTGGCTGCAGTACTGTGATGAGGCTATTTTTCATGATGATGGGAAATGATTCAAACAGCCTTTATCATAAACCTTGCACATGAATAATAAATCAACCATTTAAATAACCTTTCACAGACATTCCCTCAGTATTTTGTAAGGGCCTTGAAACTCTACATTGCCTTTGCTTGACTTGCAGTGTGGTCCCCAACAAGCTCATTAGGGTTTTGATGCCAAATGTAGACTCAGCTAGAGTTTTTCACTCAAGATCTTTTGGCCTGGAATTCACTCAAGTCTCAAAGCTTAGAGTTGGAGGTAGATTTCTTTCTAAGTTGTTCTACCAAGCTTAGCATATTATCTTAATCATAGAGTCAATGGCTTATAGTCATAAAAAGTGTTTTATAAATTTTTCATTGTAATAAAAATAAATATGACTGCTCACAAAGTACAGACACTTCATCACACAATTTGCATGCATATTTATCTTTAACTAGAGGCCCTGTGCACAAAATTCTTGCACTGGG
>NW_005295360.1:0-612 GCF_000412655.1 Myotis brandtii
GGGGCTCAAAGCCCAGCCGCCTGGAGATCCTTCCGGTGTCGGGGTCCCCAAGACCACTTCAGAGGAACCCACAGCCTTTTTAAAAAGGAAGGTAAGAGGTGCACAGGGTGGCGTCCCTTGGAGACCAGCAGGGGCTGCGTTACCCTCCCTCGTGGGCCAGCCAAGGTGTGACAACACCCGCCCCACGTGTCGCCAACCTGGGGAGCCCTGAGCCCTGGGCCCAGGCACTGTGGTGGAAGCCAGCTGCGTGGGTGCTGTTTACTCAGCTTCTCGCTCCCCAGCCCCCGGGGCCAAAGTGCAATAGTGACCGGGGCCTCGTCAGGGCATCTCTGGGGACAAGGCCCAGGCCAGGCCTCTGTGTGGGCCTGAGCTCTCCAGCCTGGGCGTGGACAGCTCTCCCACCTCGACCAGCCTCCCACCCCTCCAGGTGCTACCAGAGCTCTTAGGAATCACTCTGGCCATTTTTGAGATTTACTAAACAATCCTCAAGTAGAAAATGAAAGTTTCTAATATATCAAATCAGCTGTTTCCGTGACCTTGGACCGAATTCACTTTCCCTGTCGCTCCCCTCGGGTTTAAACTCCCTTCGGCAGAACCCTGCCGCACCCGGGT
>NW_005295361.1:0-612 GCF_000412655.1 Myotis brandtii
CCTCCATGGTGCTGGCTCTGTAACTCACAAATAGGGTCTGATTGTTAAATACAAACTAGACTGTTACCCTGCGAAGTCTTTTCATGTGGCTTTTTCACCTTCGCTGAGATGTTTAACACCTTGGCCCCATCCCAGGCATGAATCGGATGCTCCCAGTGCGAGAGCGCTCTCGGACAGAGGAGGACATCCTGCGGGCGGCGCTCAGGGGCGGCCGGAGGCCTGGGAGCCACGCCGCATCCGCCTCCGACGACTCCAATGGGCTGGAGTGGGAGAGCGACTTCGTGAGCGCCGACGTGGACGACAACGGCAACTCCGAGTTCTCTGGCTTCGTGAACCCCGTGCTGGACCTGTCGGAGCCCGGCGGGAAGCCAGTGGGCGGAGAGCCACAGACACGAGGGGGTCAGATCTTGTGACCCTGCTTGGCAGGTGGGACCCAGTGCTAACCCCAGCGAGAATGTATAAATCATGCACCAGAGGTGGAGCCGTATACAAGCTGTCAGAAAGGACCGGTGATGGGCTGTATCTGAACTGCTTCAGAACAAGTGCAATTTCAGCATCTGCCTTCGTTTTCAAAACAAGTTCATGGTTCTGTCGTAGTATCAAGTACATTCC
>NW_005295362.1:0-612 GCF_000412655.1 Myotis brandtii
GCATGTGGCTCTCGAGCCGCAGTTTACCGACCACAGCACTAGGCTGTCATTTTTTCTAGGCCCTCTCAGCTGACAGAGCAAGGAAATAGTATATGGTTATATGTTAACATGCATATATATGAATATCTGTAAATATTTCACAATTAATCACAGGTATCTACATTAAGCTACACATGAATACATACTGATGTTCTTAACTATAATCCATTACCAATAAGGGTTATTTTAGCTTTCTCCCCTTGTTTATCCATAAACTCCCACTCCAACCATGAGAAATCCAGCTCCCACCATCCTTTAACTGGACTTCATTGTTCAACTTCAGTATGAGTGAATGTTGGTGTAGAATTATCAACATATAACCCCTTGGGAAAAGACATTATCAAGTAATACAGAGTGTGATGTATAGTTTCTTTTGCCTTGTCTCACAGACTACTCTCATTTCAAAAGTTATTTTGGGCAGCACCATTCCTCCCCATCCCCACAGGGAGGCCATTTCATACATTTATAAAGCAGTTAAATTGTTTTGTCACATTTTCCATTGCATCCTAGCATTCTTGTATCTTTTTTTTTAATTTTACTTTGAATATAGTTCAGTCTTTGTGTTATAAAGTA
>NW_005295363.1:0-612 GCF_000412655.1 Myotis brandtii
TTGATGCTTCAGTTTTGCAAAGAATTCGAGGTCTGACATGGGAAGAACTTTTGGTGACTCTCTGCCAACTTTGGATTTACCCCAAAATGCTTTAGGAAAATAATTTCTCTACAGAAGTGAAGAAAAGCAGGAAGTGATAAATATACCTGGTGAATTAGATCAATGTGTCCAGATAATTCAGGGCCCAAGTCCCTTTTTTCTGTAATAGGGCATTTGTCTGAATTTTCTGAGTTGTCCCCATCAGTCAGTTCGCCTGTTCCTGAAGAGACTCAGCTTAAATTCCTGCCATGTCTCTGGGCTCCCATTTTGCTCTGCTAATTAAGGAACTCTGAGGGGCTCCTTAAGGGGTGAGTCTACACTTGAAAATAGAACAGATCTTAACACACCAAGGCTTTGCTTTCAGCCAACTTCATGACCAGCCCAGTTTGTTGCACAATGAGTTTGGTTTCTATAGCAACTAACATGTCACCAGGGCTGCTATACTCACTGGACAGCCAGGCCATGGTCCAGCTCATGGCTGCATGGGTCTGGAACATGATCTGGGCCATAATATGATAGATAATAAAGGTGGTAGTTTTTATTTTATTTTTAAAAAAAATATATTTGTATTGA
>NW_005295364.1:0-612 GCF_000412655.1 Myotis brandtii
GTGAGGGTCAGTTAGCATACTCCCTCTTTATTAGATAGGATAGATTCAAGGTAGAAGAGTAGGACACATTTCATTAATAATTTGTTATCTTTATTTATAATTTTTATAGAGACGTAGTATGTGGGCTTCCATTTATACCCTTCCCTGAGGTCTTGAAAACAGAGTTCCAAACAAATAGAAAAAGGAACCTTGAGGAACAGATGGTATAGGAAACAGAAAACAAACAAACAAAACGATAAGCCACACTATATATGATGTTCTCATAGAGAAGGAGAGATACTGCCAAGAAGTCTCATGAGCTCACTCACCTCCCAGTGACCCTGCCTCTCCCGTGGCCTAGGCAGTACCTCTGGCTTGAGTAAACAGCTTCTTTGAGCTTCTCGTGCTCCCTGTAAGAACTTCCCCTTCTCAAGAGACTCCACATACTCCCATTGACATGAGCTTCCCACCACCATAGGTGGGGCTGAAGAAAGGTCCCACAGAGCTGTGTGTGCTCATGGCAGAAACTGCCTCCCTAAAATTTTATTAGCTTAAGGCCTGACCTATGTCCCTTGGTGACTGAAAAAAAACAATACCAGAATCTCAGCCCAATGGCTCTGTAGATTCTTTTTT
>NW_005295365.1:0-612 GCF_000412655.1 Myotis brandtii
TGTGTGTGTGTGAGGAACTTGAATCTACAGATCTGGTAACTGACATTGTGTGCAATAATTGAGACAAAACCATCTAAGATGTGTTCAAGACAATGATAGCACAATATTCTTAAATAAGAAACCTGGAGAACTAGGCTGGGATGGGGTTTCATGATGAACTGGACTTTGGATTTATCTGTATGTGTGTGAAGGGTTATTTCAATGTAATTGTTGGAACAGAATCTATATTTCAGATCATTGAGGAGTTATTGACATTAGTGGATGCTAAAGAAGAGATAGCAATTACAGAATACTATTTCAAAAATAGAACTTCTACCTATAGAACGAAAGCTATCAGTATAATATGAGTCAAATGTGAAAATTCCTGGTTGGTGAAAATTCTGGCTTAGCCTTAGATGGGAACACTCCCCACCCCCTACCCAATTATAGGAAAGAAGGAGAAAGAAACAAGTGTCCTTGGAAGTGGGTTTGCAGGACAAAGAACAAAATTCAGGGACTGCTTTTTGATGACTAACATTTTCGCCTCAAAGAATTGACTGAAGAGAGTGAGAGAACAGATAATGGGTTGGAATTTGTAACACAGCCTGAGGGCAGCATAGACTGAAAACACAG
>NW_005295366.1:0-612 GCF_000412655.1 Myotis brandtii
CAGAGGCTTGGCTAGGAATGCCCATGAGAAAGGCAAGACACTTTTCCATTTCCTTCAGTAATGGAAAGGGTCAGAGGTCAGCCCTCTGGGTGCACTGGGTGGCTGTGGGGACAAAGGGGCATGAGCCAGGGAGCCCTGGGTCTCCTGTCTGTGTCCACTACGTAGACCACGTGGTTGGTGGGAACCGGAACTGGAGATCTGCTTTAAATGAATGGCCACTCGGGGAAACAAGCGTTAAAGAGAAGCTATTGATCAGATAAAGCTCAGTGTACCCACATCCGCCATGATCTTTATTTATTGCAGCCAGATCAGCAGGGGACAATTAGCATGGACCACTGATTTTTGTATTTCACCGGGGAGCAATCTGAGTTATGATCAGAATTCTGCTTGCGCTTTTAACTGGTCGGGGCAGGCGCAGGCCAGACCCTTTCTAGGGCTGAAGTTCCTCGTGTAATTAACAAGCACACGCACCATCGGGGGGAGATGTGCCCACCTCATCTTCCGGCGTCCCCTCAAAGGACTCCGTTTATCCATCGGTTCGCCCCTACGTGTGAATAGCTCCTCAATGAATATCCTCACATACTCGCGCTTCCCCCAATCAAACAACTGTTA
>NW_005295367.1:0-612 GCF_000412655.1 Myotis brandtii
TAGAGAAGAAAGACAAAGTTTTAGAGTATTATAAATACAGAACTGACTACCTTTCATAACCAAACACATTTGGGGTAAAAGAAAAAAATGAGGATGATCTTGAAATTCCAACTTGGGCAATGTATAGATTGTGAAAGCATTTAGTATAGCAGTAAGGAAAAACATATCTCTCTGAGGAAAATATTTTATTGGTTCTTATTCATCTACAACATTTGTTTTTCTGAAAAGAAAAATGTGTCTTCTATTTATTACTGAATCAATCATAATGCTTTTTTTCAATTATCATTGCCACTAAGATAGGAAAGGACATAATATGTTTGTATTGTTTGTGGGTTTGTACCCAAGCAGGAAAAAGGCTTTTGTATAAAGAACAGCAAAATCTCCATGAAAGACCTCAGAGGTCTTTGTTATGTATAAACAAATTCTCATTGCTAATTTGACATAGATGGTTCCATGAGCATGCTTTCTTCCGTATATATTGCAATGTACTACAGAAAAAAACAAGAGAGGTAAAATTTTAGTAATTTGATAATTTCTTACAAATATATTTTCTTCCTTGAAAAGTAAACATTTTTCTGATAAATAAAATATTGTGAAGGAAATTGCATTTTT
>NW_005295368.1:0-612 GCF_000412655.1 Myotis brandtii
TAGTTTGCCCACGGCTGCTCTAACCATTATGCAGGAAATTTAGGGGACAGTCAGCAAATGCCTTATAGTAAGTGCTTGTTCTCTGTATGGAATTTTAGGAATTTCAGCTTGTCCTCAAAATTATGGTTAACAACTGTCGTGTTAATAATGAGTGTGAGTTTATTCATTGATTCATTTTTGAACTGAGCATCTATGAATGGCCAGGTACTGAGTCAGAGCCTGCAGAAGATAAAGAGCTGAGTTAGAGATAACTCCTGATAAGCTCACTAACTCCTTCCCATGCATTTTGTAGATGTTCTTCTTCTATTTAAAAAGTTTAATTTTTACAATCTAGTTTTATTTTCCATCCAATATTAATGTTCATATAAAATTATATGTAAATATATAGTTAAAGTCTAGGTATGTAGATATAGATATTTTACAAAATATATGAAGAACCCTATAGAACTTTAAAATCGCTATATACGTTGTATTACCCCTTATCAAGCAGACTTCTCTACCCTCATTATTAGTTTTCAATGGGCCTTTTCTTAGTGTCTGGAGATTCTTTTTTCAGACATTGCAAGAACAGAACAGGGTGTCTTTGGTTTCTATGAATTCATAGTTCTCTTT
>NW_005295369.1:0-612 GCF_000412655.1 Myotis brandtii
GGATGCCTAGAGTGAGACAAGTATTGCAAGTCCAGGCGGGCAGCTACGGATCCAACAGTAAAGGGAGAGGGAAGAGCTAGAAAAGTGACCTCAAATCCCACAGGCTAAGGTGGAAAGTACCACAGAAGCGAAACTGTGGACTTTGGTATAAGGCGGGGCTTGGTCCATCGCATTCTCCTTTAAGGGTAGAAGGAGGCTATCCTGGGGAGAGGTGCTGGAAAAACCGAACGGAAATGGAAAGGGCCTCAAGGGCCTCAAAGGGAAGCCCTTTCCAACTCACCCACCCACCCAGCCAGAGCCCGCGGCGCAGAGGGCTGGGGCGCTGCGCACTGCCGCCGCGAGGTGGCAGCAAAAACCTGCCAATGGCCCCGAGCGCGCGGCCTCCCTCCAAGGACCACGTCTACTTGCTGGGGCGCGGAAAGGCCAGAGCAGGAGGGGGTCCGCCGCTTTCCCGTGGGGTCCAGGACAGAGAGCCCTGACATGGCTCCCGGGCTCCATGGAGGCGAAAGAGGACTCTTCCTTGGGTGTCCTAAACCGATGTCTGGAAACTTCTCGAGGGGCTCATGGAATCCGGATGCCTTGACCCACTGCCTTCCTCTGTCCTCCCCCCAT
>NW_005295370.1:0-612 GCF_000412655.1 Myotis brandtii
AAACTAATAAAAATGTATTTCAAAAAATAAAAATGGTATAACAGGGACTGTTACGTAACTTGAGAGATATAAAAGTTTTGGCTCATACCCTTGGCTACTCTTGGAGGGTTTTCTAGCCAAAGCCAGGCTGGGCAGAGAGTCCTCTGGGAAGAAAAGGTCAGTATATGCTCAGTGAAGTGAGTATTTTTTCACTTTTTCTGGAGAAGGCAGTCCAGGAAAAAAGAAAGACTTGAGAACCACCGGGCGGCATTTGGGTGGTGGTGCCGGGGTATGACACCTTGCTTCTGCCAAGTTCAGACGGTGACCTGCACTCTAAGAGGCCCTTAGACATATCTGCATATGTTGTAAATACGCTGCACATGCACTTGCATCTCTCAGAGATGGCCCCTGGCTAAGAGGTGCTGGAAAATAATTGGGAATCCTGCTCTCCATTGAGTTGTGTTGTGAAAGAAGAGATGTTTATTGCTACATGTTAACCTTTGAATGAGCTTAGAACATCACACTGGAAAAAGTTTTTAGTTAAAACTTTACAGATTTTCTTTAAAAATATATATTTATTGGTTTCATAAATGGAATCAGGGAGAGGGAGATAGAAACATCAATGATGAGAGA
>NW_005295371.1:0-612 GCF_000412655.1 Myotis brandtii
GCATCTTCTTGTCTCTTTTTTCTTCACCCCATCACAAAGTCTTGTTAAAGATATTTCCCATATGTCTCTTAAATTTGTCTCTTACTCTCTTCTAAAGTAAAAGGCAGAGGACAAAGGTTATAACTTATTTTTCTCATGTATTCCTTTTTGTGCTGGGCTATCAGATTTAAATTACTTTATAAATATAGATTTGGCTACCTTCTCTATGCTTCTCAAATGACAGGACAATAATAGTACAGAAATGCAGAAAGAGGTAGACTGTTGTATATATGCTGTAGCATATTTTAAAATGAATAATAAACTACAGCCTTTTTTTAAGTCTTTGAATTAATGGGGAACGAAAGGAAATTTGAAACAAGGGATGACTTATTTGGATTTTGAACAATAAGTAAGCTATTGTGTAAAGAATAGATTGGGTTAAAGGGTCAGGAGGAAAAGGTTACTTAGCAAAGAGAGTAAGAGAACCTCAATCAGGACAGAAGCAAGAAGGTCTTTGGATATATATAAAGGAAACACTCCTTTCTTTCACATGAATATACTGGTTAAGTGACACCGAGCTTTAAAATTTACCCTTTATTTCTGAAAGACATTTCTGATAATTTATCCCCGCTT
>NW_005295372.1:0-612 GCF_000412655.1 Myotis brandtii
TTTTCACGGACCACACTTTGAGTAGCAAGTATGTAGGTATCTCCTGCTACTTACTTCCCCGGGAAGCTTTTCTGACCTCCCAGCTCACCCCCAGAATGAGGTGTTTACAGAGCACATTCTAATTTTCCTGCAGGAACACTTGAGCCCTTAGCACAGTGTTGAATTGCCTATTAATTTTTCTGTCACCTCCACTAGATCGTATGTCCTAGACAACAGCAACTGTGTTTTGTTACATTCACGTTTGAAAGACTCAATAAATATTTGATGATGTAAGAAAGATATTTGAGGCTCAGTAGATGAACATCTGGCATAATTAAAATCAGGAACAAGAGCTCAGAGAATTCAGGAAATTGCAGCAAGGAGTGGCAGTCAGAATATAAGGTCCTTGGGAATTAACAAAAATTACTGGGGAGGGCATGGCTTTTCACATGATGAAAAATAGAGCAAAAGTGGCTGAGAACATCTGGCACTGGGTTTCATTAGCATCTACTCAAATTTGGAGGGTCATATATTTGATTTGTTTTTTTGGTTTCCCTTTCTACCCCATTTCAAAGGATCCATGTAAAATGTTGACCAGCAGCCCGGCCGGTGTGACTCAGTGGTTGAGCATCG
>NW_005295373.1:0-612 GCF_000412655.1 Myotis brandtii
GAGTAAAAGAAAAAAAAAAAGAATAGCTTAGAGGACTGTAAAAAAATATTTACCTCTCTACAGAAATTCTCTGGCAATTAGCATTGTTAGGGTGGTAAACACATCCTTAGATGGACTCCATATGTTTTGCCCTCGAAAGCCGACCAGCCCTTTGAGCTCCCAGGAAGGGAGCCTGCAGTTTCCTGGACGTAGAGCAGCAGGACCAATGAGCAGCCCTGCTGCAGCAACGCCCAGGAGAGAGCTCCAGAGCAAAGGCAAAGACATGAAGACAAATTGCCCAAGTACAGTCTCACAAAAGGAAGGTCCATCTCATCTTAAAGGTAGTATAACAAAGACACTAAATGTTCTAACAAGTTCAACTATATTGCTGAAAGGAATAAAGCGGTATACTAAAGAACAACACCTGTATATAGAGTTTAAACTAAGAAATAATGGCTCGCTCGTATCAGTGCAACTATTTCTATTACTGTTAAGAAATCTATAACCACAGTTTATGTATCAATATATAAAAAATGTATATAATCCTCTTAATAGTGTGAAATATAATTTGATTCAATAAAAAAGCTACTAGTATTTTTATACAAACATGCAAGCATTTCTTTATCATCCTAT
>NW_005295374.1:0-612 GCF_000412655.1 Myotis brandtii
TCATAGGAGGAAAAAACCCAAAAGCAATTCATTTAATGCATGTTATTGATTATACGGCTCACATACTTCCTGGAGTCAAGATAGCTCATGTCCATTTTCCTAATGGCAAGTTCAAATCATCCTTGTGTGTGTAAGGGAAGGGGAAGGAAGAAGAAGAGAGAGGAAAAGAGGGAGGGAGAAGGGGAGAGATAGAGAGAGAAGAAAGAAGGAAGGAAGGGAGGATGGAAGAAGGAAGGAAGAAACCTAGAAGAAAAATACTTAAGAACTGAATGAAATTCATATTTTAAGGCAAATGCGGGAACTGGAGAAGGACAGACACCAATGCAATGCAGTCTTTAGGAAAAGTTCTAGAGATGTCAGGGTCTAGAGTAAGAAAGAATAATCATTTGCAAGGTTGGGGGTATCTTGTTGCCTGGCACCAAAGAAACAGCTCACAAAAGTTCTTATTTTCCATAAATGAAAAGACTGTGAGAAAACCTCTGAGGAAGAGGTGTATCTAGCTTATAGGTTACTGGTAACACTAAGAAGAGAAAATGGACTTTTCAGGCTGAAGGGAAGCCAGGCTGGGAAAGAAACTAAATGCTTTACATATGTATCTGGACAATCAATGGG
>NW_005295375.1:0-612 GCF_000412655.1 Myotis brandtii
GCTCTCAGCCCAGCCGCCAGCGTATGGAGCGGCGGGACTGTAAGCAGCTCCATGACCGCCCGCTGCCCCAGGAGGGACAGACGCAGAAATGGCAGACACTCCGCCCCAAGGTCACACGGTGGGAGATGATGGGGCCGGGACCCCAGTGCAGGCAGGAGATGGGGCGCCCAGCTCTCCGCTATTCCTCTGGGGTCCCCAGCACAGAACACAGCTGGGAAGGGCTCATCAGACAGCAGCAGGTGCAACCCCCACACCCCACCGACAGCCCGCCCACCCAGGACATCTCCTTCCCATGGGCACTGTCCGCAGGCCCGCCCAGCCACCCAGGCGAGAGCAGCGGCTGGATTCTCCGCCTATAAATTCCTCGCCAGTAGACCTCGGGGGAGCCGGGCTTGCACTGTGGACTCGGTGCCCTGAGCAAATGCAAAGATGGAAAAAACGCCTCCTCGCTGCCGGCCTCCTTTGTTTGTCTGTGTCCTTCTCCCCTCAAGGTCAGAACCCCTCCCCCTCTGGCCCTCTCTCTCCCTTCACCCCCTCCTCCCACGCACAGGGCACCATCCCTCTTTCCTGCTGAAATGATCCAAATCCTCAGACAGGCACCTTCTCTAAAAG
>NW_005295376.1:0-612 GCF_000412655.1 Myotis brandtii
GCTTCAGGACTAAGGGAAAATGAAATTCTTCTGATTAAGCAAAGAGTGATGAATCTTCAGCCTTAAGATGGATGTGACGACCTCCTCACTTATTTTCCATACCATCTCCTCCTGCTCCTCTAGGCTGCTGTGCATGTTTATTCCAGTTTTATGTTTCTAAAATGTCATGTGAGGATGCTACTTCCTTGTTCAAAACCCCATACTCATTTTCTTTTGCCAACGCAGTGGGAGAGGGACTCCTTACTCTGCCATTTGTGATTCTGAACTACATGGTCCCCATCTGATTTTGCATGTTCACTTCTTCCACTAGTTTTCACATGGCAGCCAAATGGTGCTCTTCCTAAATATGCCTCTCTCTGCTCCTGCCTGTCCCATTCATCGTTGACTGTCAATGGCTCCTTGTCTTTCAAGATCCATCTTCAATGACACCGCCTCTTGAAGATATTCTAATTCTTAACTGGAAATGATCTTCAGTGCCATTGAATCTCATAGTTCTTTGCATTTCTAGAAAGGCCCTCATCTTATTCTATCATCTGTAATAGGTAATTTTGTATTTTTTTTTCTGCTGACAATAGGCTCATTGAGAGCAGGGACTGAGTCTTATCCTCAGAG
>NW_005295377.1:0-612 GCF_000412655.1 Myotis brandtii
TGTGAGGATTTACGACACCTCTGGTGCACTCCAAGGCTGTGTTCATTCCTTTTTCAATGAGAACTTCTAGAAGGATTCTGCTCTGAAAGCGGACACCATAGGGAAGAGGCTTAGAGGCTGAGCTGCTGCTGTGTCCTGTCCGCCTGCCTGTGGGGCGGGTGAGCTGATCCCGCAGTATCTTCCATGTTCCACCCCTAGAATGTGTGCGGTGCCACGACAGCTTCAGAAACTTTTCAATATATTTTGGGGCTTAGAAATATTCTTTTTCGTCCCAGGTGATTCCTTCACTTAAGTCACATGGAGGCATATTTCTGCATTTGCTGTGAATTCTATTGCAAAGGGTCGTGTGAGAAGGAGGCAGAAAACGTGATTTCTCTTCTTGGGGAAGGAAATGCATTTTCCCTCAGAGCTGCTCGGCTCTTAGACCCACTGGGATATGCTAATGACCCCGAAAGTGAATTTGTGTCTAAAGAACAAATACCTGCAGAGTCAGAATCCAAATCTCCTCTCTGGGCTGTCTCTCCAGAACCCTAACAATGCCCAGCCCCAGCTGCCCTCTCCCCGTCCCCTCCCCTCAGCTACAGGCTTTCCTGGAGCCTCTGGTCTTCCCCA
>NW_005295378.1:0-612 GCF_000412655.1 Myotis brandtii
GTAAAAAAGCAATAAAATATATTTTTTTAAAAAAGAATATGGCAAAGTTTTTAAAAAATAAATAAATAAATAAATAAATAATAAAAACAGAGTTTGGAACAGACAATGTCAGTCTCCTTTGTCCATGTAACCAAAGCCCTTAAAATACGACTTTCCTCTAAGCTGCAGTGGGAAGCCGTGGATCCTAGAAGAACTGGTGGGGACGGCCCCTCTCTGCCCTTGGACAAATGGTGGCCTGCCGAGCTGTGTGACAAGGAAGGTGAAATCACTTTCAGCAGCTGCCACCAAACTTGATTGATGTGACAAAGCCTTTCCACAAAGCACATAAATCAAAGCAGATGACTGACAGCGAAGTAAACATTTTAGAACTAGAGTAATTAGGAATATATTAGCAATTAAAATAAACTTATTATCATTAGCAAAATTGGCAGCTACTTGCAATTTCCCCAGGGGCCTCCTTTCAAGTTTACCCTGGTAGATTATATTAAGGCAAGATTAATGTTTTTGTAGATACAGTTTTCATTTGTCTCAATTATTCCTCACAGTGCCTGGTGTATGGGGAGACATTTGATAAATATTTGCTGATGGAAGGAAGGGTGGAAGGAAGGAAGG
>NW_005295379.1:0-612 GCF_000412655.1 Myotis brandtii
AAGAAGACTAATTCTTCCACCTGTGTCCATCCTTGGGCCTCTGGCCTTACCTGCACCTGCTGGCTTCTTGCACGTGCGTCCTGTGCGGGGCCTGTGCCAAGGGTGTGGGCAGAATCATGTTTTGGGCAGAGCAGCCCAGTGACTTAAGCAAACACCTCAAGGCTGGAGACAGAAAATTCTTCAGCACCCAGCCCTGCAGGGGCAGGTCTGACCTGGCCCTGTGGCTGCCAGTTTCAGGAGTTCATGGGGCCTGGCGGGGCTGTGGAGAGTCTCCAGGAGAGGTGGGTCCTCGGCTCTCACCTCAGGGAAGCCAGGGGCTCCATGCCCCTGCAGGAAGCATCTTAGCTCAATCAGGAGACGGGGGAGGCAAGGTTAGTAGGGTAACGCCGATCTGTGCCTGGTCTTTCAACTGAGGGAACCTGAGCTCCTGCCATGCACCTGACGCCATGCGAGGAGCTGGGGACAGAAGACCCCAGAGAGCCAGTCTTTGGGAGGTCAAGACGCTGAAAGGAGCAGGCAGAGGGAGGCTTCCCAGAATCCACCTGCCGACAGAGCTAGGGGGCAGTCCGTTGAAAGGCACCTAAGGGTGGATTCTGAAGTGTGAACAGTGAG
>NW_005295380.1:0-612 GCF_000412655.1 Myotis brandtii
CCCTTAATACACCAACTATCCAACAAAAGCATTACCTATAATAGAAGATAGAATATTTTAAATGCCCCAACAGAGGTAAAGCACAGGAGAATTTCAGAGTAGAGAAGACTCCCATTTGGTTGGGGAAATCAGATAAAAAAGACATGTGAGATGAATATTAAAAAAAGAACTGGATTTTTTTTCTACTGCTAATGAAGAAGACTTTAGGTAAAGTAAAACATCATACCTTAGAATATATCGGTTGGAAGTCTTCCAGGATGCTTAGGGAATACCAAATTATTAGTTTGCTTCATGTATTTGAAAAGTGTTAGGAAATAATAACAATCCACTCCCTCTCACAAAAGAGTGTGTAGAGTTGAATTTGGGGGGGGGCCTTAAATTCATAGCTGAAGAACTCATACTTAATTTGGTAAGCAATTGTAATTATCTGGGAGGCCTGTCTCTAAAGCTCATTACAGATGGCAATCTGGTTTTCAGAGTCCATGTTCTTAAGCACTCCACTATGCTGCCTATGGACAATGATGCCTATTTGTAAGACCAGTGAATTTTTGGCAATATTTTAAGCACTTGATGGATATTTGACCAATAGAAAAATTTCAGCATTGCTGAGGA
>NW_005295381.1:0-612 GCF_000412655.1 Myotis brandtii
ATGCATGCTTATTTATGTAGTAGTACAATTTTTACCTTTTTTACTGTGCTGTTGAATCATGTATCATCAATTTAGTCAGTTCTAAGTATATCCTTTCACATTTTTGTGTCTCTAGGTGCTTAAAAATTTCTTTGGCTATGTCAGTCACTCTATTTTGCAGGAAAAAAATAAAAGAAAGCAAACATTTTTAAACTTCACTCCAACAAAATATTTTCAAGTAACAAACTTTGAAATAAAACCAATTAAGGCATTAATAAATAAAAACTTCTCTCTGCACAAACTAACTGAATTTAATAAGAACATATAAAATTGTAGGCTACAGAGTTAGATTTCTGTTCCCAGTGACTGCATTCACTGAACCTTTACTGCTCTTCAGTATCACAGTAGCAGAAAAGTTTGGAGACTTTTTCATGGCTCAGTGCTCGGGAAGTATGAGGAGAGCTATAAAGTGGCCCTTTGAATTTTTGAAACATTACATTTTAAAACTCACCATGTTGTGTAATATATTGAGAGGAATAAAAATTGACCATGAAGCCTTAGCTGATTTGGCTCAGTGAATAGAGCATAGGCCCTTGGACTGAATGGTCCTGGGTTTGATTCTGGTCAAGGACA
>NW_005295382.1:0-612 GCF_000412655.1 Myotis brandtii
CAATCACGGGAAGGATACAGTAATGTGTGTTTGTTTCCATGCTATGTATGCTAAGATAATTCAGCAGCCACTACTTTTGACTGAGCACTGGTGTCTTTTTAGGAAATTAAAGTCTTTTGATTGATTTAGAAGTACTTGCCTGTCTCATGCTAGTTAGTTGAGATTCAGTCTCTGTGTGTTTTCACATCCACATCTCCACCAGATCCGACTTCCTTCTGGCATACTGAGCAGTACTCTGTTTGGTTTATTGACTTCCCTAATCTACTTGCATGTGTCTCTCCAGCCTTCATAAAATAACACAGCTATTTAGCCATCTTGTTCAGTGATGTCTGGGTTATGTGGGTGTGAGTATTGGAATTGTCCTCATTTTGATTATATGAACTCTCAGAACATGATCACAATATTCACAATGTGGAAAATTAAGCTAGCACTATCTCACTACAAAGCACAACAGTTACCCCACAGGCAAAGCCAAAGTTTCCGTGCGCTCACAGTGCACACTTACAGCCCATCATAGTCAGTGATCCGTGATTGTGAACCGTGAATAATGGTTATTAACATCAGCAGTCAGGAGAAAGGGCAGTGACAGCATCTATGGAAGGTGAATAACCT
>NW_005295383.1:0-612 GCF_000412655.1 Myotis brandtii
AAGCCTGAGCCTGGACAGGCTATTCATATGGAAAGACCACTGCACACAGCTTGAGTGGGGCTGCAAATTGGGTGGTGCAGGGCTTCAGGAAGTTACCAGGGTGGGGAACACACTGTGGGCCAGGTTGATGGAAACTCAGACATGGTGCCCGCCAGTCAGCACTGTGGTGTGGGAGGTCTCAGCATAGGAACAGTGACCCCTGCCAGCATTTTTGTCTGGGAGAAAGCTGCCTCTTAGTTCTTTGCTCTTATGCCAGACAATTTAATTCCTCCCCATATATCCCTGGTTCCTTTCAAGCTGCTGGAGCTCAGAGGGAGTGAGTCCAAGTAAGTCTCTGTGCTGGCCCTTTAAGAGGAACAACTGGGACTTCAGTAGCCTCTGTGTCACTCAGCCACAATTCCCACCTAAGTTACAGGAACTTCTCTTCCCGGCACTGAATGCCTGGGCGGAGGGGCCTGGTATGGGGCTGGGACCCCGTGCTCCTCACGTAAACCTTTGCAGACAAGATATCCCTCCCAATTAAGAAAACAACATAGGTGGGTGTTGGGCCAGGCTGTTCTGCACCTCTGTCCTTCCTACCAGTCTCATTATGCTTTCTTCTTTAATTCTCTC
>NW_005295384.1:0-613 GCF_000412655.1 Myotis brandtii
AGTGCTCACTGAATACCTGTGGTCCTCTATATTTCCCATACTCCCTTGCAATTAGAATGGCCATTGACTAGTTCTGGTCATTCAGGTGTCCCTTCCAGGTGGAGAAGAGTTCAGTATCCCTATACTCTCTTCCCCACTATCGGAGGGCTGATGGTCCAAGAAGTCGAAAGTTGATAGATTCACAGGTTGGAAGCTAAGCTGCCTTGGTCTCTAAGTTATGGTTAGAGGAGAGCAATCCAGTCCATCAGGTCAGACTTGCCATGACCGAGAAAATGAACTTTTGTTAGGAGAGGCCACAGAGATATGGGGTTTAATTGTTACCACAGCAGGGACTAACCTACCCTAATTAAAGTAGCAGTCACCTGGCACCATGGCACAGCCGATTCTAACTGTAGTAGGTAAGTTGGGAGATTGCTAGGAGTTTGTGGGACTCAGGGCCATAAGAGTGTGAGGAACAAGAACATAGGGACTATTGGTGAGTTACTGGACTTACATTGTTGATGGCAAGTTTTCTCGGTATCTTGATTTTAAATGTTTTTTAAAGAACCAACTAATGGGATTATCTTTCTTCCGCTTCTTATGCTTTTAGAACAGTGGTTCTCAACCTTCCTAA
>NW_005295385.1:0-613 GCF_000412655.1 Myotis brandtii
CTCTCTCTCTCTCTCTCTCTCTCTCTCCATGTGCATGTACACACTCATTAAGGACTTACAATGCTGGAATACCATGCCAACTTCTCACAGCGGCTCCGCTCTCTGCCCACACATGCTGCCACTAATTGTGGAAAATGTGCCTGAACTGAAACATTTACCTCAAGAGACAGGCCCGCAGACGTGTCCTGTAAACACGCAGATGTCAGCTCTGTCTCCCCGGGTTGCCTTTTGTCTGCATAGAAGGCTGAGCCCCTGCGATTTCCAACCATACGAGTCCCCACAGGTCCAGCCGGTTCCTGGACCTTGTCCCACCCAATGTCACCTCCTCTTCTAACCAAAATATAAACGGCAGGCAGCTTCAGAAAGAGGGTGGGGATGACCAGCCTTGAAAAGCAGGGCACTTCCAAGTCCGATCAGAGGCTGATCCTACAGAAGGGGATTTGGGATGAGGCCATGATCCAGGGCCGCTGTTCATCCATCCATATATCCATCCATCCATTCACCCATCCATCCATTTATCCATCATCCACCCATCCATCGATTTATCCATCCATTTATTTATCCATCCTTCCATCCATCCATCCATGCATCCATCCATCCATTTATCCATCCA
>NW_005295386.1:0-613 GCF_000412655.1 Myotis brandtii
CTCTGCCGCCCCCCCCCCCCACCTCAATGGCAGAGCAAGACAAGCTCCTCACCTCCGTCAGGAAGTTGATTTTGAAGCCCGTGGTCTTGTTGGTTTTGGGCTGTCCGTCGTTGAGATAGTTGCCCATGGCCAACACGAACTGTGGACAGGAAGGTGGGCGGGCAGGTACTCCTCCACCCCTCACCCCCTGGCCCTCACCCCCTGGTCCGTGGTGGGAGCCCCAGGGGGCAGAAGGGCAGGTCGGTGACAGGGAGGGAGTGCGCGCTGACCTCCAGGATCTTGGCGAGCTTCCGGCTGTTCTTGAGCTCCAGGGAGGCCTGGCGCAGGCACTCCAGGCTGGCCTGGATCTCCTCCGTCTTCTCCTGCAGCGTGGCCTGGAAGTGGAGGCTGCGCAGGCGGGTTTTGTAATCCGGAACCGACAGCATCTACCGGCGAAGGCCGGGCCGGAGTCATCCATCGCCAGCACCGCCAAGAGACCCACCGCCCCATCGCAGCCTGGGGTCCCGGCTGGCCGCCGGGCCAGTGTTCCCTTAGGACAATAAGCCGGGCCCCTAGGGCCACGGGCATCCCATCTAGCTGGATCCCAATGGACCTGGCTCATAAAGGTGTAAAT
>NW_005295387.1:0-613 GCF_000412655.1 Myotis brandtii
ATAGAAACACCAAGATGCCAAATGATTTGTCACACTTATTTGCGATATTTAAAGATGCAATGAAAGCCTCACATTAAATTTAAAGAAAGTTAAAAAATCCTAATATAATCACTCTTATACTTTTTGGGTGACAGTTTACAGTAACTTTTCTTCGTAATGTTATCGTGAAGTTAGGCCTTTTACAAACTAATTGTAACAGACACTCTTGGTGCCTAACTCCCAGTCTCTCATCCTTTTCTTGCTTATTGGTGGGGCCCCAAATATGTTTGTGTCTCCATCTTTCCTCATGTAATTCAGGGATAAATCCTGGCAAGGTTAGGATGCTCAAGGTGATTTCATTTCCTTTGCCTATTTGAAGGATCTGGGTTTGGTGTCCAGTTTTGACCAAAGATAGGTAAGGGGCAGCTGCTGGATGGTTTTTGGGAAAGCTTCCCCTGCTCTTAAAAAGAGAGGCACAGGAGGAAATGGCTCTTCTTTTCCAAGTGGATGTTGCTATGTATTTATGGGATTATTGAGGTGGTAGCAGGCATTTTGCTAAGAAGGTAATTTATTGAGGAGCTAACTCATGAGGGATGGAAAGACAGAAAAACAAATCCTGGCTTCCTTTTTTTTT
>NW_005295388.1:0-613 GCF_000412655.1 Myotis brandtii
AATGCCAGGCTGAGCCCACTGAGGCTGCCCAGGAGACAGGCCGGAGGGGCATTAGGAAGACAAGCAGGAGGCCTCATCTCCAGATAGTCCGTCCACGACAAGCTGAGCCACAGTCAGGAGGCAGCCAGGAGTCAGCGGGTGAAGCGGTAAGTGCCAGTCTCAGGAGCACTAATAAACGGCGGTGCCAACGCCGAGACAGGGGTGGCCGTGACGAGGGAACGGAGCAGCAAGCCAGAGCCCGGGGCAGGTGACAGGAGGACCGCTGGCCGAGCTTCTGAACCTGGGCCTCTGACTATCGCAGCGCCCCAGGGTCGGAGGAGGCCCCACAGACACTCTGCTCTGCTGAAGGACAGTAGACAGTCTATCAGTTTGGGCGCCGTGTTCTAAGAACAGCATAGAATCTTCTAGAAAGACTCACTTGCAATCTTACCAAATGTAACACGAAAGCAGCATTACCTTTGCCATATTCTATTGGAGGAAAGCAAGCCACAGACCCCGCCCACACTCACGGGGAGAAGACCGCCCAAGTGGTGAGAGCCAGGAGGCGGAACCACAGGGAGCTCTCCCACACTGGCCTTCTTTTTTTCTTTTTTAAATATATTTTTATTGATTT
>NW_005295389.1:0-613 GCF_000412655.1 Myotis brandtii
GACCCACAGGTTGAGAACCGCTGATTTAGAGTCTCTGGAAATTGTTTCAAAAACATACAGAAGATGAAGAAATATTTCTTTAAGAAAATGTACGAAAACATGTAAGAACAGAGAGAATCTAGGGCCCTGGGGCCATGACATGTTCCCTCCCTCCCTTTTCTCCCTAGCTCAGCTGGAAAGAAACTGCACTCTAGGTGGGTGTGCCCCAGAGGATGGGACTCTGCTTCTCCCCAGCTCCCAGCTCCCATCATGGGATATAGTAACTTACCTAAAGGAGCAGGCCAGTAACATTTCTGATTCCTTCTAACTCCAAGGTGCAGAGGTTAAATTTCTGGTGGGTATGTGGCTGAGATGTCAGGGGTTCCCTTTGTCCATCCAGCCCCCATTCATAAACCAGAGGCTCTATCCCACTGTGGCCAGCTAGGAACAGTGAGGCCCTTGCGGCCCTCATCCAACTTAACTATAGGGATGAGGGTCTGTGCCCAGAAAGCAAGCTGAGAAGATGATTAGACCAGGGATGAGGCTACCATCCCTGCCCAGTGGTTCAAAGTCCTTGCCAAAAGGGAGAATCAGTTCTTAAGTACAGAGAGCTCTAAAGCTCTATCCCAAGAAA
>NW_005295390.1:0-613 GCF_000412655.1 Myotis brandtii
CTTGTGGGTTCTGTAAAACAGAAAAGTGTTCCGTTTTACATGCTCTTAGAAGATGATCCACTAGTGTTTTTTTCAATCTGTTAATGCAGTGAATTGAACTAATGCAATTTCTAGTGTGAGACATTTTTGTATTTCATCTATGATCATAAGTGGTTATTAACAAAATATTAGCATCTATTGTTAACTGAACCAAGTCTGACTAGTTGTTTTTTTTTTTTTTTTTCAGAGAATCTGTCTTTTCTCTGGTTGCTTTAAAATTTTCTTTTTGTCTTTGGTGTTCTGTATCTTCACCAAAATTTGTCCAAGTGTGTCTTATTTATTATTTATTTATTTATTTATCCTGTTTGGGAGATACCATGTTTTCTGAATTTGAGGATGTATGTTTTTCATCAATTCAGGAAAATTTTTAGCCATCATATCTTTCAAGTTTGCTTCTTTTCCATTTATCTTTTGGAACTCTGATTAAAATATGTTCAACCTCAATCTATCCTTCAAGTCTCTTAAATTTTCTTTTATTTCTCTAATTCTCTGAGTAGTTTATTTTCATCTATTGTTCTGCTTAGGAATAATCTTTTCTTTTTAAAAATATATTTTATTGATTATTTACAGAGAG
>NW_005295391.1:0-613 GCF_000412655.1 Myotis brandtii
CTGAGAATATGTTTTTATTGATTTTTTTTTAGAGAGAGAGGGGGAGATCCCGCAACCTAGCTACGGACCCTGACCAGGAATCGAACCCACCCACCTTTCGGTGCATGGTAGGACTCGTCAATCAACTGAATGACCCTGCCACGGATGAAAATATTTCGATTCTATCAGTTTTCATTGTCAACAGATGTATTTTATGCATTTTAAGACCTGAGACGTTTCATCTGACTCTCAAAGTATTCCATGTGCAAAAGAGATTAAGATTTTTTGTAGATTTTATATAAATAAATAAAATTGCTTGTTTCTAACTGTCCTTCCTATGAAGGAAAAACCCTGTGAAAACAAACAAACAAAAACCCACTCAGCCTTCTTGAGCTCATCAATGGCTATGACCACATGGCTGCCTGAACTGCGTGGGAACCTCAGAGAGGCTAATTAATTAGCACAGTCTTGTGATATTTCCCATGGTTAGTCGTTTATCTTGATTATGATGAATTCTCTGATCTGACATGGTCTGAGCATCAGGTGTTCTAGTTAATAATGGCCCAGCTGAGAAAGAGAGAAAGTAAAGGTGTGAAAGATGTTGGTGCTGGTGCAATTCAGGCTGGGTCTGCAG
>NW_005295392.1:0-613 GCF_000412655.1 Myotis brandtii
AAAAAAAAAGTCACCAGCAAAAATGAAAATATCTGATGTGTTTGGGTGGCAGGATTTTGTATGAATTATTTTTATAATAAGGATTATCTATCAACATTAAAAATAAATAGAAACTAGAGGAGAATATACTTCTTTCCAGATTTGGAATGAGAAATGAAGAAATCCTTGTGGATTTTGCCTCAAAATTCAGTTCCAAGTATTTGAACCTATTTCAGTCCTTGGCATCATTAATGAATGAAGATTGCAAAGACAGTTTCTCTCTTGCTTTAACTTTCTCTGATTCACTAAGACCTACTCTCCCCTGTCCATGCTTTAAATGCTAGAGAAGTTCAGAACAAAAAGAAATAGTCCAGGAGGCTTCTGATAAGAGATGAGGAATATCTGGGTCACGTGAGAGAGCATTCATTTCTAAGGAAGGAGAAATCACACTTGTTGAGCACCTTATATGTTCCAGAAACAGGGATGGAAACTTTAAATCATTATCACATTTAATAGACTCTACTGGCTCCACTTACTAATGTGGAAGCTGAGGCCCAGAAAGGTGAAGTAATTTGCCAAATGCCACTCTACAACTGAGTCAGAATTCAGAATCAAGTCTGGCTGAGTCCAAATC
>NW_005295393.1:0-613 GCF_000412655.1 Myotis brandtii
GGGATGGAGCCTGCAACCCAGGCATGTGTCCTTGACCGAGAATGGAACCGGCAACCTCCTGGTGCATGGGACGCCGCTCAACCACTGAGCCACACCGGCCAGTGCCCTAGTTTGTTTCTTGAGTGGTTGTGTTCTCTCTGCCACGGGCTTACACACTCCTTGAGGTCCTCTGGGTGTGTTTCTGCAGGGCACCCAGGCCCACGGGCTCCTGGAAGTGTTTACCTACGTGTCCTTCCCACGAAGCGCCATAAAGAAAACGACCTTGGCCCCATAACCCTCCACCCTGAGTTACAGACTGAGGCATCCCATTCGTGGTTTTCATTCCAAGCCTGTCAGTCGGTTGTGTTTTGGCAGCTAAACATCATAAAGGTAAAGTTCATGTTAACTTGCTGCTGTATACATGGAAATATCCTTTTCCTATTTCTCTTTCCACATGTGCCAGCGCATAACAGAAATTAAATCCATCTGCCTCCAGCACAGGCGTGGTCTGTTTAGTTAAAGACAAGGAGAATAGAAATTAGAAGAGGAGATTGGAAGACACGTCTGGAAATACACACAGGTACTCAACTCAGACTTCACCTTTTAAAGAGCAAACATCTGTGCTTTGTAAAAT
>NW_005295394.1:0-613 GCF_000412655.1 Myotis brandtii
GGCTTCCGGCATTCTTTAACTTGGCAGTTAAAGTCCTCTGTAGTCTGACTTCTTCCTGCTCCCCACCCTCATTTCTCATCTCCTTCCACTTCACTCCCTATGTGTCACTCACACCCAAACACTTAGTTCTTCCAGTACATCATGGGAGTTCTTACCTTCATGTGTTTCTGCCCCCAATTCACCAGCCTATTCCTTCTCCTCCTTCTGATCCCAATTTAGATATTATCCTCTTCAGGAAGTCTTCCCTGACTCCAAGACTGGTTTAGGTGCCCTTCTAGGGGTCCCCATCCCAGTATCCTCTCCCCTTTATACACTCCAATAATTGCTGGCTCACCTCTCCAACTCCTCTGTGGAAGCAGAAGCCATATCTGACTTGTTGACTCATATTCCCAGAGCTAGCAGAGTGTCTGGCATATAGTAGATACTTAATGTTTTCTGAATAACAGACAGTGGGGTTCATGGATTTGTGAGGCTGGCTTTGTGTCCTGCATGCATGGGTCTCCTGCCTCCATTGCCTGGTGGAGACAAGGGGCATCTTCTCTCCCACAGCCAGGCTGAGATGCACGGTTGGGAGCCCACACTTCTCTTCAGAGTCTTCTGATACCACCACTTC